>NW_013667234.1:11643-31607 GCF_000517525.1 Limulus polyphemus | reverse complement strand
AAATACCTATAGAATGATAGATTCTTTTTTGTGAATGTAGAACACTTAAATACACCAGTTCGATCAAGAAATTTGTCATTCCTCAGTTTTATGCATTCAGTTTATCATTCATGCTACATACATAGTTTGTGAATTTGCTTAATCATTGTATGAGATGACTGCACAGTTTCGCTCTAAGGTGCATATAACTACAATATAAATTTCTGTAAGGAATTTAAAGAAAAACAGTCTTCTGTTGTTTCACTGATTCAGTTTACAACAGTTATGATACTTAAGATGCTCAATCTCCTACATCATGCTTTTTCAAAAAAGGTTGCTATGCTTAAAGAAAATTTTTAACTTATATTGCTGTGCGCTTCTCCAAATATGTTTGTTTTCTGTTTTAGTTCTGACCTAAATGATTATAGCAAATTCTTAACTTTTAGCTGTTGCGCCATTCTTTAAAGAATTTGTCATGTTAAAAGGAAACATTAAGTCACTTGTTGTTTTCTGTTCTAGTTGACCAAAGTTGCTTTAATGATTAAAAAAAAACAAGTAATGAAGAAGAAACTTTAATTCTTTTTATACATTCTCAGTGTGTGAAGTTAAAAAACTGCAGAAAAAGTTACCAAGACAATGATTCAGAAACAAGTAAGGCTCAAAATAAGATTACAAGGACATATGATGCATATTTAAGCAAATTATTCAATATTATTTTCAAATTTTAGATTATGAACTGGAAACTCCAAACAGTGGGCATGCATCCAACTGCTGAACAGTACCTTGTCTTTCACAAGTTTGGGACGGTAAGATGAATGTATTTCTAAGGATGGATTATATATAACTTGAAATATTTCATACTGAACCCTATATTTCACTTCACAGTAGACTATCGAAGTCCTAGAGATTTGTTTGTAGTTTGTACTTGAGTAGATGAGACTATTTTTTGTTGTATTTAATCGTATTAATTACGTGCAACCTTTCTTCCTTCAATATACATATGTGTGAATGAGTTTGATGAAAAAATATATAAAATGTGTAAATGTACTGTTCATGAATTTAAGCAAGAATATATAATTTGTCGTAACAGTTGTTATATTACAATATTGTAGCACTGGGATTGGCTCACGATTGAGATTTAAAAATTCACTTTTGCGTATTTTTTCCTGAAAATATTAAGCTATTTAGCAGATGCCAAAAGAGATGGATGTTAAAAAATGGAATGTAGAATTTTTGTTATATCAAGTTATTGTACGTTTAATAACTTCTTTTCAGTCATCATGTGTCACAGCAAACAAGAGTTATTGTTCATTGTTTATCAGTATACAAGTGTGATATATACACAAATAATTATTTAGTCATCTCAATTAAGTATTCTTGATTATGTTCTTTTTTTTTCCTTCTTCATAATCCTTAATAAAAATGACTTAATACAGAAGGTTTTTCACTTTTTTTACTTACATCTAATTTAATGAAATTGTAGGATCATCATGAGATATATTTGTGGTATATTTGTAATAAATACTCAAAATATGAATTTAACAACATCTTGTGTAAGTAGGTGAATGTAATCAGCACCACAAAATAATGAGGTGAAAATTATCCACATATTTGCAAAGACAAAACATACACAAATGAAATAAAATGTCAAAAATACAACACAGTCATAAGTGATGTATAATATATATTATGATGTTTACAGTTTTTGTTGTTTATATTTGTGATATCCTGAAAAATGCCATATACACATGTTTTTCATTGATTAAAACTTGTGACTTTAACTTAAACCTTCACAGGACTAACTTGTTGCATATTTTTAAAAGTTGAGGTAAAATAACAAATAAAGCATGTTTAAAATTATGTGAAGTTGTGTAATATTCTTTTACACCATTACTGATTTATAGACAATCTGTGTGACTGAGATTAATCAGAGAAATCATTAAAGTACAATAAATTTAGTTAAAATAGAAAAAACTTACTATTCTTCTTTAGGTAGTAAAAGTTCCTTTATATCTGTTGTATGATGCTTTCGTATTGTTAACTGTTCCTGTCAAATACAACAAACTATTAAACAAGTTAAAATAGGATCATTACTACTGTTTTCTTAGTAAGAAAGTATTCCTATTATAAAAGACAAATTTGAAATTAGTTCTTATTGTTTTATCATATATAATGCACCATTAAAAATCCAGAGACCTGATAAGCTCACTATATATGTTATGTATGAAATGTACTGTATTAACTTATCAGATGTTTTGTTTTTACATATTTATTAGTTTGAACAGTAAGAGATTATAATTTTTTTTCTCCTTTTGTGTAACCATTTATTTTGTACATTAAGCACTCTGTAATTAAAGCAGTATGCTGGCAAAAATATTTTTTTATTTTTCCTGTAATAGTAGCATTTCATTATTTTTTAGGAAAAACCTAGTTTATTAGTACGAAGAAAGACTAGTGACTCGGGTAACCATGGAAGTAAGCAATTAGTATCTCAGCATTTCCCATGATAATTTACATTATGTGTTTGTACTGTGTGACTATCATACACACTGTTTATGCTTTCATCTGACAACTTTTTGTTTGTCCATAAATATATGTATAGCAGGTGCTGTATAATGTGTGCAAAGAGATTTCTACTTTAGATATATGTAAAGAACTTGACTTATTTACCAGTTTCTGTTTTCCTCTAGGCTACCAGTGTTGACCATTTCACACACATTTTTTTATTAATTTCAGAATGTGCTCACCTGACTCGATAGATTTTATCATCTTGTATGATAATATGTTTGAGTGAAGAAATAATTGTTTAGTCAACACAACAACAGTATGAATGATATTTCATAGGTGACCATATTTACTATTCATCACAGAGCAGCACTTGTTAAGAATTTAATGTTTATTGATTGGAAACATTCCTCTTTAGATGCTTATAACAGTTTTTTAGTCCAATTTGAGCATTAAGCTGAATACATTGTGAAAAGTTTAGGCTTGATATGAGATAATATTTTTTTGCATATGTTTACATGCAACTTCAAAAATGATAATAAATAATGGACTACAAAGTTATTCTAGCTTGTTTGATTCAGCATATAAGTGTTTTAGAAAAACAAGGGGAAACAGCAGTATAATGACTTCAAAAAACAACTAGGTGAAGTAAATTGAAATGTGATTTTGAATGAAAATATATGCTTCAGACATTGATAATGAAGCAACATATTAAACAAAAGAATATATATATATAATATATGTTAATAGTTAACTAAGTTATTATATTATTTTATGTTTGAATATTTGCTATTAAAATGTAATGTCTTCCTTACAACAATCTTAATGTAACAAGATTAATATATTTCAAACTTATTTTGATGTGAATAATTTTCTTTTTGTCATTAACTGTGTTGTGATAACACTTTTTGTACTGTTTGTCTAATTTCTTAATAATCAGTTTGAGTTTGATAATTGGTTCTTGTTTTGAATGCACTCCATTTTGTTTACTTAATCTCAAGCTTAAAGCTTATCGATTCCCTGTGTTTGTAACTTGTACATGTGACTTTTCTTGTATTTATTACTGTTTTGATATCTTGTTAAACTAACATATGTTTCATGAGTTTATAACAGATGCCCAACATGAATGTCCATGGTTTGATAATATGAGTAAATTAATCACCAAAAAAATAATTATCTTTTGACCTTCATATTTTCATTCATTTTGATAATGTATTCAGTTTATTTATCAGTTTTTTTAAGTGAAATATTATGCTGATTAACATATCACTATAGTTATTAATTGTTCAACATTGATGCTGTGTTATGATTGTTACTAATCCTGTATATATATGCTCAATACTGATCCTAATGCTTGTGAATTTTATTGTCTGGTCCTACGGTTCTGCTTGATTCACCATGTCTTCATCTAGCTGATAGAACAGGTAAAGTGGTTTTGTGCTCAGTGTTTATTTGTTCATTGCCTCTAGGATAGCAAATCACCTATTATTTACATGTTTATTTTCTTAAAGTTTATAACATGCCATTTACCATATTTGGGTATATAGCCTTAAACTTGTATTCTTTGTAACAAAATTTCAAGTTAATAATAACAATGAAACAAATCTAATTAAAATATTATCAGGTGAAATGATAATGATTTCAGTACTTGCATGTTTTGTAGCTATAGTAAGCACTTCAATAATTTATTTTGATTCTAACACATCAATTAGAAGGTGCCGATATGCTCAGATACTGAATTATAGCTTATAAATAAGTGGAGAAGTGAGGCCCTGAAAGTGCAGCAGAGTGAGTTGATTAATAGCATTTAAGGTGTTATTTCCACTTTAAGTTATAAAAATTCAACTTATATTTATAACATAAACAACTTTTATTGAATTACTGTTTTATTTCATGTTGTGTTATCATTTAAGTAATAGTAGGTAAATGTTGAAATAAAAGTAACTGATTAGGTTTTTGTTATTTAAAATAAGAAAAAGTAGAGGAGAAGCAATGTATAAATTTTTTTTGTAGATTTACTCAAATGACTCACTCCTTTGTATATGTGTGTACTGTTTCTTCCACATCCATAACACATGCATATCATAAAGAAATGTTTTATTATTTAATATTTTGTCTATGAATTAATAAAACTTTAAAATATAGTTTATAGCTGTGAATATTATTTCAGCTTTTATATTCAACAATTCAAGTTTTAAATTTACTTATTAAAATCAGATTCATATAAAATGACTTTAGAAATGCCTTTTATCCTTAGAGGTTTTGGAGAACTTAGCCACTGATGAAATCACTTTTCAAATGCTAACCAAATAAAGCTTTTGTTATGTAGATTGATACCTTAGTGAAAAACGAAATGTCAAGATGCATACTTTTTTTGGCATTTGTTTTCTTATGTTATTTTTTGAATAAATATACATGGTAAAGTTCATATACTGTAAGTATTTGTTTTATTAAACACATATTTTGTATTCCCACTAGAAATGCATGGAAATTCCAGTAGTCATGTGGACTCTCTTCCTGTAATTGTTTTTTGTGAACCCGCACTTCTCAAACAGCCATCCCAACATTTCTTCATTTAATAGTAGTGTCAATGGATCCTTATTAGTTTTTACTGATTCTCCCAAGACCTTGCTTTTCACCAGCTGGACAACATGGGGCTTGCTTGCTATTGGTTTTAGTTGGTTATATTTATTGTATAAAACAGTTTAAGAAGTCTGGGATGTTCATTACAACAGAAAAAAAAAATCCCTGGAATGCATGACATGGTGTTATTTATTTTTTTGCTGTAGAAGTAGTTGAGCCTTCCCAGTGTTATATGTTTCACCAAATATTTATTTTTCTTTTGTTAGGGCATGACAGTAAACATACAAAAATTAAATGATGCTGGAAAGTTTAATACTAATCACATTGTACATACTGTCATGCTCTGTGTCGAAACACATCCTCCATTTTAGAAGACAACACATAAACACTTCTTAAAAGTTTCCTTTGTTTTTTTCAGTGGAGTTAAAACATGTATATATTACATTTGATGTTCTAAGAACCTTCATCAATATCATTTAAATGAGTGTTGAGTTATCATAATGTATTATCAAACTCACATTTATTAATACGAACTAAGCAATGAATATTTTCTTCAGTTTTGCAGTTAATCTGCTTATATACATAATGTAAGTGCATACTAAACATAGATAATAACAAATTTAAAATTAAGATTACAAAATTTGCCACTTAAACTTTATCTTTTTTTTTTTAGATTTTTAAAAATAAAAAAAAAATTAAAATCTAGTACATATTTTCTAAATATATGTATATGAATACAGTATTGGAAATAATTATGGAAATGGAAAGGTAAAAGGGTATGGAAAGTAAATATTACAGGTATGTCACCTCTTTATCATGTTCAAATGAACTGCATTTGAGTAGTCATGTTTATAGTTTATGCTGTAATCAGTTGTCATTCAACCAATTAGAAAATTCCACCCTAGGATAAAACTATGAAAGTACATGCAGTAATACTGTGTGAATACAGTCATGGCTCTCTGGACTGAAATACTACGTGGAAAACGTGTTGAAATCAAACTTTTGGTGAGTCAAGAATGTAGCAAGACTCCATGTTTCAGTAGGTGCTGCATGGAGGACTGAATAAGTTATGAAACTGCATTGTTAATAATAGAATTGTTTGAGGTAAAAACTGGAAATGTTTAGAAAATGATGCTGAGTATCTGGGTGTATTTTTTATCAGGTAAATGATGGTCAAATATAGACCTTGCCAACAGTCTTGCTGTGTATATACAGGTGTGAATTTTACCTCATGTCTGTTACAAGTTGTTTTATCTTCTTTAATTCCAAAAGTTTTATTATAAACAAAATGAAACAATAAAAGCAGTAGTATTCTTCAGAAACCACATCTCATTCATACTGAATCACTTGGAAAGAATCAAATGTATAACAATGAATATAGTGTCCAAACCAATGACAATGTAGCTTTGATCGAAGGCTGAGATTCAATTACAGTACATTGTGATCTCAGTGGATAAGAAGGTGCTCCAAAACAACCTATGACGAGAGGTAATGAAACCAAGAGGTTGAAATTGGCATTAGACCGTTTACAGTATAGTGGGCAAAGTTGGAGATGTGTGCTCTTGAAAGATGAATACAGATTGTAATTGTTCTTCAACAACTAACAAAATTTTGACATGGAGAGAAAAATATCATAGTTATTATATATCGTCTACAGTGAAGTATGGTGGAGGAATCAGTACAAATTTGGGGCTGCATCTCAAGCAGTGGTGTTGGTCATTTACAAAAAAAAATTCATGGTACTCCGACTACTGACAAGTACAGGTGGATTCATCTAGCAAGATGGTGGTCCCAAGCATATGTGAAACAATATCTTAATGATGAAGAAGCTGGTGAAATTCTCACAACCATGACTTAGTCTGCATGTGATCCTGACAGGAATATGCTTGAGACTTATGAGGTTACAGAAAAACTGTGAAAGTCAAAGAGTACAGGACTTTTGGAAATATATTCCACAATCACACAGTGTTAAATTGTATAGCAGCATAAAATGAATTGAAATGTTGTGTGTAAAGCAATGGGTACATATATGAAATACTAGTTCATTGTGCAACTTAATTGCTTTTCTATTTTCTGTGTTAATAATTTGTACCATTAACAAATTCATTATTTAGCTATCTGCCTTAACACTTTATTGGTGACTCCTGTATATGTGTCACTTGTGTGTTTCTAAAATTATTTCCATTACTATATATTCATATTGTAAAAACTTTTAATGTTGCCACACTGTTGGTAAATACTTAAACTTTCAAATCAAACAAATTATGTAAAGAAAGAAAAATGTACAATTGAGCTATATTGTAAATAAGCATTGTTGCAAGTATTTCAAAAATACATAATTGCTAAAAGCTTTAAACTTTTCTAATATAGGAAATAGAGAAAGCTGAAAACAAGACAAGGTTATCAAAGATTACATCAAAAAACTTCAAAGTCGAATTAATCCTCGCAACTTGCGACTATATGTGGAATCTTTTCTTGCGTAAGTTTTGACTGTTTACAAAAGCTTTAAGTATTTCTTCAGTTATTTTTATCTCTTTAGTACTGACAAAATTTGGTATGTTTTGTCTAAAACATATACTACATTTGTTCATGTACTATGTTAGGAACTATGCTGTGGTGTTGTTAAGGTACTTGTAAAGCACAAAAGGTGTGTGACATGAGAATTTCAATTTGGAAAAAAAAAAGCCTTTAGGTTTTAAAATGAACCCTTAGTGATATCAATTCATAATGCAACTTAAGCTTTAAATGGAACAGTTTCTGGATGAGCTCAAACTTGAATTCAAATCTCAGTGTAGTTATTGGAAATAAAACATCTGTGATTCAGAAAACAAATCTCTAGTAAAGAAAGTACTTCTTTCAACTACTTGAATAAATAGCATCCTATAATTCCTGTGGGCCTTCTAATTCAGCTGGGGGGGGGGGCTATGCTCTTGGCATAACTTGCATGCATGTGTTAATCCATCCTAACTAGAAATGTCAAATAGAAATTGCCATTTGGGCCTCTCCCTGAGTTGGAGAGGGGATGACTGATGCCCCTGAAACAGAGTGGTAAGGTAAGCCTGGTGACAAAGTGATGTCACCTACAAAAACTAAGTTTGATAGAAATTGGTGGGTTGTTGATGAAAAAATAAGGTTACAAAATCTCAATTATGTGTACTTAGCAAACCAATAATTATGAAGGATATTGCATTCTTTATGAAAAAATTATCATTATTATTACATTATCACCATCAACATGTTTCAGAAAGATAAAGCTAAACTTGGCATTTAGTTTGTACCAATTCACAGAACTACAAGCTGCAAGGGTTGAATTAATGTGGACTATGAAAGTAGCCAGATTAGATACAGTTTTAACTCGGTGTGGTGATTGAAAAAAAGGAGACTTTTAAAGCCATGTTTTCTGATGCTCTTTCCCTATAATTTGGAATGTACCCATGTAAAGTGTGTTATGCATTAGATATTGGTCAGTATTTCAAGGTGAAACATGTAGAAGATATAATATTGAGTTTTAGTCTTAGTATGAGAATTTCTATCCAATGCAATAAGCTATAAAAAAAATTGCTTTTGCAAAATGCAGTATTGCGGAGTGAAAAATGTCTTGACCCAAAGAAGAAAAAAGCAGAGTGGACAATTGAAGTAATAAGGTCCTTATCCTATGGAAGTATTACTGACATATTTGTTGATGAGTGGAAAAAAGTATCGGGGGGAGTGGTATTGGTCTACTACTGATAATATGGAAATTGATCATATTTGGAAAAATGTATTTAAGCTGATAAACATTTAAAGAAATAAAGTACCAAACACTACTCAAAGTAGTGAAAGGAATTCTAACTTATGTTACTGCTAATGTGGAAAGATGATGCAAGAGCAGTTTGTATGCTTGCTTATGTGGAAAGAGGATGTGAAAGCAGTTTCTATATTTGCTTATGTGACTGCTTATGTGGAAAGAGGATGTGAAAGCAGTTTGTACACTTGCTCATGTTACTGCTTATGTGCATTCTCACAAAGTGGTAAAATGGTAACATTTGACTGGGTATTACTTGGTGAAACTTCATTAGATTCTTTAAAAATGACAATAGATGGTGTTAGATTAAATGAAGGGAAATTTTTTGTTATTCAATTATTAAAAAGTACTTTATAATATGCCCAAAGCCTGACAAAAAACTGTATTCCAAGAAAAACAAGTGAAGGATAAAAAGAACAGGTACTGTTAGAAAAGAATGGCATCAAAAACAGTATGTGAGAGAGAGAGAGAAAGCAAAGATTTTAGCAGAAAAAGAAAAACAGGGTGAATTTGAAGTGGCAAGTGATTTTGTTGGATGATAAAATAGGAGAGGAATCTGACCCAACTTAGTTGTTGGTTGTATTGCAAGTTTGATATTCATATACTAAAAATATTTTAATTTTCTCATGATTTTCCAACATTTTTGGGAAATCATTCTTTACTTGAGAAATTAAATTTCTGTATTTGCTGTATTTCTTTGGCAAAAACGTAAGTATGGTCCACACACATAGAACATTTTTCCTGTCTTGAGATACCTTGTAATGATTTGACTTGTTGCTTGTTCTTTCATTATTCACATGTTAATATTGTTTTTAAAGGTTTTTAATTATGAAAATAAATAATTTGGTTTAACTTAACTGGAAATTAGTTGTGAAGATCAACATCATAATTACATGTGCTAAAAATATAAATAAAATGAATTTTGAAATACTATAGTTTAAGTCATAAAAATTAGTTATGTGAAGTTTAAGTTATTCATATGTATGAAAAAAAAATTTTCATAGTAGAAAATGAGAGATTACATAATTGAAAAAAGAAATAGTATTTGTCATTTATACAGGACTGGCTTTTGGATGTTTACAGACTTGATGGTATTATCAGAGTATGCGAAAGACTGTCTAAATCAGCCTGTGTAACATCAGCTTTAACTTGAATATTTTAATTGGTCATTTTTAGTTTTGAAAACCTGAGTGATTTTGAATGTAATAAAAATGATTTGACATTGGACCCCATATTTCACATCACTAATGTTTTCATATCTCACTCAAAGAAATGTTTGTAACGGTTATTAAACATTTAGTCTAACATCAACCTGCTGAACAAATAGAACTTCAGGCTGAAAATCTTATCTATAGCTTGTTTGAAAGTCAAACTTAGTGCATATCACAGTTTTTAAACAGTAATCTGTCATTTCACAACTTGTTTTGAAAAAAAAAGGACATTTCATGAAAGCAAAAGTAGGTAATTATTAGCATAGGAACAGCTGCTGAATTAGGTCTTTGGAATTCAAGATCTTGGGGTTTTTGAGTTTAGTACATCTTACACATTAGTACAGTGGTAAACAACTGAAGTTTTTCTTTAATTATGATGGATATAATCCAACAGTTAAACAGGAGTTGACATTAAAAACAATGTTTCCTGTCTCTCGTTTCTTTATAGAAACCTGGAAGTAGTTAGAAGTCTTTTGAACAATAGTGTTTGTCATTTATATAGTACTGGCTTTTGGATGTTTGCAGACTTGATGGTATTACCAGAGTATGGGAAAGACTGTGTGTTTTGTTATTATATAGTAAAGCAGTACTGTTTCATTGGAAACATTTAAATTCTTGTTTTAGGCAGTATGTATAAATATATATTTTTCTATCAAAATTTGACTGTATAACAAACATTTTGTGTGTGTGTATATCTACCTTATAGTACCAAACTAAAATTTCCACACCGATTTTTCATAACTAAAAGTTAAACTGTTTACGTAAAGTAAAATATATATACAGAAAAGTGAACTTACTAGTGTAGTACAGTGTGTTTGTAAAATAACTGCAGTAAATAAAAACTATAAATAACTCTAGAACAACTTTATACTTTGCTATGAAATTTAAGATTTTAATACAAGACACCACAATACCTCTGTTTTGAAATAGGTGGTGCTGTAGTTGAATATTTTCCTGAGTAGATAGGTTGTGATGTGAAAAATGCAGAGTTACAACCAGATGAACAGTCAGACCAAGTGCTAGAGTTCAGACCAACCTATGCCAATCACAAGGTGCAGATGGTGATGACCATCATCAAACACTTTGAACAAACAAAAAGGAATTATGATAAGTAAAGAAGCAGCTAGCCAGTAAAGCTCTGTGGAAGTAGCAGAGGAAGTGAATAGAGCAGTGCAAAATTTCTTCTGGATAAACCATATAATTCAAGTATTTCTGCAATGGTAGTAGTTAGGATTTCTCCTAAACCATGGTTTAGTAAACAATGTACACTCTGATACTGTAACCATATTGGATTGGATATCTGTAAGAGCTTCCAACCTCTTATCTTAAGAAAGGTTTGACATTTGCACAGTATTACTTGGTTCACGTTGATGTGTCTTGGCTGTGACATACTTTGTGGGTGGATGAGGTACATTTGCATTTGTCTGGAGCTGTCAACACAAACAACTACAGGATCTGAACATCATTAAACTGGTCACTTCATAGTCAGTCTTCTTGTTTTTGAGAAGAGCATACCAGTGTGATGGTCATGGCAAATTTCTGTGAAAAACGTTAAAATGTACAGCAACCTCTGCTTTGCAACAAAGATATTAACTCTAGAACACTGTTTTAGCAAGATTTTATGCTCTCAAACATCAGTTGTATAGTGCAGGCAAAATTATGACTACACTTTGGTGACCATGTTACAAGTTGCACATTCATTATGTCATGGTTGCATCATTCACCTGATCTATCACTACTGGAGTAATAGACTGGGATTACTTGATAGACAAGCTGAACTACAAAGGCCTGCAAAATCTGGCCATCCTGAAGGATGCAATTATGAGGCAGTCATTATCTCTGGTGGCCACTTTGTGGAGTGCATAAAGGCACTTGAAAAAGTTGGCAGTGGAAACTTTGACTATCTTATATAACTTTGCTTCCAGCCTTTATACTACAGTCTGTGGCAATATTCACATTTCCAACTACAGAATCACGTATCTTTAAATACCTGTCAAGCCAGTTAGGACCTCATTCAGTTACTGCAGTTTCTTTATGAATACTCTGTACTAAGATCATTATGTAACTACTGTAATGGCAACAAAAATATTTGTGTGTAATTACTTGTATTTCAATAACAAACTTTTATTTATTTTTTCCAAAAACTTATCATTGTGTTTTATAGCCGTACAGATATTTCAGCAATCTTGAAAGATAAAATGAAGTAAGTATTAAGTATATATTTCGTTTTAAATTTTGTTACAATTTTATGTAGTACAAATTTTAAACCTTAAATCAATATCTTACCTGATATACATCTCTAAATAATGTACTAAATTATATTCTGGCCTAATCTTTGTCTATCTTTAACATCCAGTATACATTTAGCTGCATTTATGAAGTTATATGAATTATTTCTAGATGTATAAAGGCTATTTATACGTTAATTTATAAAGGTGGTGTGAGTTTTATAAACTTCGAAAAGCAATGACCTTTTATAAATCTCTTAACAGACTGCGTAATTTACATTATAGCATAAAGCAAGTAAATAATTAATAACCTCAAACATTCTTGTTTAATTTTAACTTTGTAATTGTTTGATTTTAGCTTTCTATTCATTACACTTTTGTAGCCTCATAACCCTGTTTATGTTGTAGTTTTTAACCCTGTTTGTCTTGTAGCTTTGTAATTTTGTTTGACTTTTACTGATGCTTATGTATTAAGAGTAAAATTTGTCAAGATACATATTTTTAAATTAACTATTTTCCATAGAGTTCTTATGGGTATTTATACAGCTGTAGTGAAACTTATATTTTTTATATTTACTGTAGTTTGTTTGTGTAGTTAATCCTGAGAAATGATAATTCATACACACTGTACTCACACTAAATTGTAAAGTCTATATAGACGTATAATCTGAACATTTTTCACCATTTGTAAGCTTGTTTTGAACTGTTTGTCACAATGCTATAAAGTATTTTCTCAACAATTTCATACATCTTGTGTTATGTTTTATGTGAGCTTGGCATTAATAATATATATTTTCATGTGTCTTAAAATGTTTCATGTAAAATTGGCATTAATAACAAGTTCATATGTCTTATTTTAAAATGTTTCACATAAGATTGGCATTATACCATAGAACAGAAAAAGTATTTTTTTTTAAATTACAGGATGACCAAAAAGTTAGTTTATCCACACTAAAACCTCTTCTCAGTGTGGATAACATTTTTATTTAGAGCACCAAAATGTAGTGCTTTGTCAGTCTGTGTACCATGCTTATTTATTGTTTAGATGTACACAAACGTAAATCTGAAAAAGATGAAAATAGAAAATGATTACAAGATAGCTCAAACAGCAAACTTTTGGGTCATCCTGTAGTCTAACAAAATCAAATGGATAGTGAAGTGTCTATTGTAGAAGTGTTAAATAATATAATGATTCTTCTTTTGATTCTGTTATTTTTAGAAAAGTTTTATTATCAACTTTTTTCAGAGTTGATTCATTGCTTGTGACTGGATCCAAGGCCTCCCATCTTCATACAGTTCATACTATGCATGCAGCCATGGATCCACGACATACCACACTTCTAAAGGTGGATGGTGTTGGTGATGTATTGTTTGAAGCTGTAAGTTTCCTTTAAGATTTCATTTACTCCCAAAAGCCAAAATAGTGGGTATTGTTTAATTTTTGTAACTCTTTTTGAAAGACAAAACTAAGAATTATTTGAGTTTTGTTAAGCTAAGGAAATGGATTACTATTCCTACTCTGTAGCTCTTGTTATGACACAAAGTTAAAATAATGGTTTACTTTTTAAAACTATATATCCCTTGTTGTTATACAAATTTCTGATAATGTAGTACTGTTAGAAACCTGCTTGTGGCTTCTTTTAAGGCAGAACTGGATTAAGGGATTACAATATGACTTCTCTAACTGTTGTTTTAAGGCAAGGCTATAAAGTGATTGAACACTGTTTAAAATCAGGTGGACTCACCATTCAAATACTAAAAGCATTTTCTTGTTGCATTGCTTTAATGCTGTCAACGGCTATGTTATTTTAGATTCTAAATATCCTTTAAGCATTGTACCAATTTACCCAGAATTAATCACTTCTCCACCTTCCAAGTGATTTATTGGATGTCTGTGAGGAGAAAGACGTAAGCCCTGCTTTCCTGGAATAAGCCAGATTTCTTGTTGACATGCATGCTGACTATGTATTATGTAGTGAACATTAACTACTGCAGCTAACGTTCCAACTAATATCAGTCAGAACTTTTTTCAAGGGAATAGCCAGAAATCTATAAAGGAGAGGGGTGTGCTATTTTCATAGGAAAAAGGAAATACCTGGCAAAGCAATACTGTGGGGTACAACTTGGGGCATGCACACGCTTGATATGTTTTTGTAATACTCTCTGAAAATGATGCATTTTGATGGTATCTGAAACTGTTTTTACACAATTTATATGTTTTATATCCCTCTTGCCTGTATGCATATGTTTGGAGGCCTCACTCAAGTAGTGTGCCTTTAGCATGCATGAAGATCCAATGATTACACTGTTGAATATTATTGATGATCAACACATCCAGGCCATTATTTCTGTTGTGTTTGCTGGTGTCCCTGACAGGTTTAGCATTCATTTAAATGCTTAATATTTTATCTCCCACCATTTTCTCATGATGATGATAAAACAAAAACAGAAAAACTTTTATTTAAGCCTGTTTAACTTCATTGGTTGAGGAGCAGGATTTGTCAGATAGCTCTAATTCTGAAGAAACTTCAGCTGATGTAATTTATCTTTTTTTTCTGGTGTTGTATTTTAAATTAACTAATTCAGTTGCCTGAGGGTACTAATGTCATGTTAGATGCTTTAGTTCTTGAATCATTTGGTTGCTGCTGATACTTTTAGAAATCAGCTAAATGTTAGTAAAATAGAGTAGAGTTTTCTTCTTTTGCTCATCTTGTTTCTCAAGTTTTGGCCATCAATTTTTTTTTTTGGTAAGGGGATCTCACATGTGGTTTTCTACTTAATTAGACCTAACATCACTTTTCTACCGTGTATGTTATGAATTAATCTCATTTTAAGACTTTCTTCTTCAGGGTAATTATTAAGTATCTGCTACTGTCGTTCTTTTGATTATTTTAGCCAGGATCAAATTTTTACTTTGCAGTCTTCCTTCATTATAATAATGTTTATTGCCATGTGGCTATTACATTCCTTGGCACCTTATCCCCTTGTGTTTTGTTACAAGGTGCTCATCTCCTGATCCCAACTTTTCAGTTGAACTTGAAAGAGCTTCTTCCTTGCATCTTTTGTCTTTGCAGGATTGTCATCTACCCTAGTCTCTTATTCAAGAGATGCATACCAGCAGGAGCTGATTAAGATTTTAGCATTTCAATTTATATTTGTTAATCATTCCTTCTGAGACAACAAGCAAGTAATGCTTGTTCTCTTACCTTGAATCCCTTTTCTACTTCTTGGTAAATGTCAGTTACTTTTACTTGTTTCTTTCAAGTAGCCAAACGTGGATATAAGCAAGTGATGTATTCTTGACCCACTCAATGATGCTTTTCTGTTCCATCTGTATCTCTCATCTGGACTGTTGTGGAAGTTGTCATTGATCATTGGTTCTTCTGTGGGACCTTTGGCTTTGAAAGCTTTTTCAGTCTGCTTCCAATTCAGTTGTTTGCACATTGTTGGATATACAAGACTGTTTAGTTTAAGAGTTATTATTTAGTTTGTTTAGTGATTTAATATTTAATGATTGTTTAGTTTTCATAACAAGAGTGTTAAAAGTTAATTATTTTAAAAGCAATAGTTGTGATAAGTTGTGTTACATAACAAATTGTTCATTGTGTATACAGTTTAATTGTTGTACTAGGCTTTCATAATATTGTTGATGTCATCTTACTCTAAGCTTTTAAGTTTATCTCATTGTTTGTAATATTGTTGTCGCTAGAGGGCTAGATATTTCTAGATTTTTCTGTTGCATGTTATAAATACGTGCAGATACAGAGAGGAAGTCAAAAGAAAACAAGCCAAGTGAGGAAGCTTTTAAGTTTATCTCATTGTTTGTAATATTGTTGTCGCTAGAGGGCTAGATATTTCTAGATTTTTCTGTTGCATGTTATAAATACGTGCAGATACAGAGAGGAAGTCAAAAGAAAACAAGCCAAGTGAGAGATAATTAGACAGATCTAGACTAGGTGATTGGCAGTTTAGCCATGATGGGCGATTTCTAAAGAAGTTAAAGTAAGTGAAGTCAGAAAATGTTAAGTTAGTAAAGTGAAGTTAGACTGTGTGATTGTTATTTTAGCCATCATGGGCAATATTTAAAGTGAGTTTCACAGTGGTATTATAATAACAGAGATAAATGGAGAATAATTTTTCTTGTCAAAGGGTGTTCTAAAGTAATTGAATCTGCCTGTGTGGATTTTGATGAAAAGAAGACAATTATTTAAAGTTCTGGATACAACTGTGGTAACCCATGGGGTAATGTCAGTGAATCTATTGCAGATTATGCAGTAATAAGAGAAAAAAAAAGAGTAGAGAAAAAAATTCACCTTTTTAATTGAGTTTAAGTAACTGAACTAGCCTGTGTGGATTTTTGACAAGAAAGAGAATTATTTAAAGCTTTAGATACAACTTTGATAATCAATAATTATACTAATTTTTGTGCATACGTTTGACTTGTTTTGAATGTGTTATTTTAAAACAAGTGGATTGTGTGCTGTCCATTTATTGTTGACATTTATCGATAACAAGTCAGACACCTATTGTAAAAGAATGCCAGCCCATATTCAAAACCTGACACACATTCTGGATTAGGAAGTCTCAAATCTTCAAAAAGGAATGGTCCAAATCGTTTATAACACTTCTCTATCTTGGTTTCAAATGAATCAGGAGATTGGAGACCTGTCTTGACTCATCTTTTCCAGGAGACCATTTACAAGTGGAAGACATGAGGTTTCTATGGAAGTCTTATTGTCATGACCTTTGGATTATGATGGTGGATATACAGGATGCTTTTGTTCATATCCTTGTTTATCCATCAAAGACGTGACATCTGTTCTCCATAGGATGTCACATAGCTTCAACCAGGATGAGGATCACCTTATGTTTTTAATTTTCTCCTTAACCTTAATTGGTGTTCTCATTATTTTGTCATAGTGTTGTTGTGCCCATCTTTAGATCCCTCCAGGTCTTTTTGATTCTCCATGGATGCCCAGTTACTATAGTCCAGTTTTGTAACTTGACCAACCTTTCTACAGTAGAATGAAGAGGACCTTAGTCCCAAAAGCATGCCCAGTCTTTAGTTATTACTAGTACCTTCTTCTGAAAATCTTCCACTGCAGGTACAAGACATTCCTCTGTGCTTTAACCCTATTTACCTGCTATACCAACACTTATGACAACACCTGACAATGCGCATAGCCTCACAGGTTTTATTATTACTGCCCAACCCCCATTTATATGTATCTATTATTATGGCCAAGTCGATGAGGCACTCTTGAATCCAATCCATTAACCTCCCCACAACTGGGACAAATATATTTTATCTTCATGACTGTGAACAAAGAAATATAGCTTATGGAAGGAAAGTGGGATTTAACTGCATTCTCCTGACACATGAACAGTAAGTCATGTGGAAAGTGGAAGAGCTCTGGGTAAGTTAACATATAAGTAACTAAACAAGGATTTTAGTGTTTGAAATTAAGTTTATTCCTAAAAATTTAGTTATATGGCCCAGTTAAGATAATTATTTTATGTACTATTTTACTTTCTTAACTTCTGGAAAGCAATGTTAAGGTAATATATTACAATTTTGTTACCTGTACCTCTAGTTATAAGACAAATGATGGCTTTTTATTTTCATTTTGTAGCCTCTTGTCAGGCAGTTCTAAAGTAAAGGATCAATATTTTAGACTTGTCACTTTTTGTGAAAATATATTTAGCTGATTAATAGTCTTTAATTATATATCTTTTTACAAAACAAACTAAAGTTGTTTTTTTAATTTTCTAACTTGTTAAAAAAAGCAAACTACACTAATGGATTACTATAAGAATTCTATACTCATATTATTAGACAAAAATAAAGTATTAGTATTATATTACCTTTCATAATCTTATTTTATTGCTAGACAAAACTAAAGTAATGAATAATTATTTAACATTTTTACCTTGTTGTGTGGCAAACTAAAGTATGGATTATTATTCAACTTTTTGTTATATGGCAAATCTAAAATAATATAATTTGAATTCCATAACTTTCCTTGTAAAGGCAAAGCCAAAGTAATAGATTGCTTGTTTTGTAATTCCATATATCAGACTGTAACATAAAGCAAAATTTGTGAATTACTACATTATTGCAATCTAACTTTGGTTATTCTTATGCCTGCACTTTTGGTGGTTTAGCAGGCTTATAACACTACAAAATTGGTTTTGATACTCATAGTGGACACAGCAAAGATAGCCCATTGTGTAGCTTTACTTCATAACAAACAAATGGGTTATTCTTTTTTTGTTCGGAATAGTAAATACTCCCTTCTTTAATAATTTTTCTATAAATTTTCAGCCGGACATTCTTGCTCACAACTTACTCTTGTTTTCTCAAGGATTGGGACTGTGTAAGTTTAAAACTATATTATTATTCTTCCTAAAACATATCTACAAAAAATTTAAACTATTTATCATTTGTAGCACATTTTTTAGTCGGTGAATGTGTAGTTTTTAAGATAATTGTATTCGAACTGGTAATGGCTATCTGCACATGTAAAATCCTATTGAAAAGCATTTTTTTGCATTTATGTTTTTTATTGTATCTCATGCTTAAGATAAAATAGACTGTATAAGCTAACCTAATTATTTCAATGCCATTTTTTAAATTCAGATCTACCTTTTGTGTGTTATGGTGTAAAAATTGTTGCATAAATTTTTGTTATTTTTGTGTTGACTTGTTTCAAGCCTATATATTTTCTTGGATTTTTTTAAAGTTTTTAATGAGAAAGTTAACATTTTGGTGTCTTCATTTTTTCTTCCTACAGTGAGTACTCTACCAATGTCTCGCCAGTCATCCATCTCTTCTTAAAATGATTAGAAAAATGTGACAAGAAGTTTTTGCAGTTTTAAGCTGAAACAAATTATCTTCACTTTAGTATTATGGAAGTAGGTTTGGTACAATCACTGGAATATTAATGTAGTTATTGCTAATCAAATATTAGTACTTCTCTTTTTCTCATAGATTCTAGGTGCAATTATTCCACTTGAAATATGATAGCCCTTTATATCGTATTATATGGTTAAAACATTTAAATGCAGTTTCCAGTAGTTTCGATTATTGTATTTATTCAAGGATTTTCTTACATTTTTGTATTAAAAAAAAGGCATTAGAAACATTCCCTCCATTTATTATAATCTAGAATGAGTAGTTTGGTTAGATAAGTTAGACATAAATACAACTGAAATTAACCAAACTGATAACCTTGATATGTTGTGAACAAAATTAGACATAAGAAGGTACACTGGAGTGTGCAATCAATAATAGTGGTCCAAATATTAATGTAGTACAAAAACAGTATTCAGTTTTGTACATAATAATATAGTTCAGTTTATTTAGGAGAGAAATCAACAGATATGATGGTTATTTAGTTGTTTGAAAGAGGAGTTTTGTTTTAGTTGCCTTAAAGTCTGACAAGACTTTTTTTTGTTAAAGTAGTAACTAGAAGATCAGTGGAGATTTTAGCTTTTATTTTTATTTGAATGTAATAATACACCAAATCCTTCACTACAACTATGCACTAAGAGAAATAATAAGGCCTTGAATATGGTCACTTATTATTTTGAAGTAAAATAATGAAATTTAATTTTGTTTACACACTCTAGGAGTGTTATTATAGTTTTATGTAGCTATAATAAAGATTTTTG
>NW_013667234.1:4077-10940 GCF_000517525.1 Limulus polyphemus | reverse complement strand
ATGATGAAAGGGGTATATAAGGTCATTTCTGATACATTCATGTATGACCAAATTGCACCATTCTTTTTAATACTGTGCTATAATTACTTTAATGTTAGATATTTCAAGTTCTTGTTTTATCTAAGGATTTTCATTTTTCATTTTTTTTTTTGCCTTCTTCCTAATTTGGGAATGCTATATGTGAACCATGTAGATCTATGACCTGGCCATTTAGCTGAGCCCACTGTATGCATAAGTTGTCATTCAGTTGAACAAACAAATATTTTCTTGTTTTGTAGATATTCTTCATACTTTCCAACTCTGTTGATATGTGTATGAGAGAGTTTGAACATCTCCCACTGAATGATTGTAATGAACCTGTAAGAGCGAACAATTTAAAATCATTGCTAAGATAAATAATGAACAGGAACTGCATATAAATAAAAGTCTGTTAGTTAATAGAATCAAACCAGGGTTGAATGAGCAAGATGGTGCTGTTCATTTGTTATTAAATATATAATGCATTAGCAAATGTTGTAACTTCCCCACTACAGCCCAATTCAACATCCAAATTAACAAAAATATACAAGTGCTGTATCTGGCGACTTTACCTAATTGTCTTCATCCAACTACAAGGTCTACACAACAATTCTGTGTTGAAAGATTCTTTGACATGGGCTTACGAGTGGGATCCCAGAGATTATTCCTGGCTGATTCTTGTGGGTTTTGTACTCTATATTCTGTGCTTTGCTCCTAGTATGTTCTTCAATATTCCAAACCCCACTACAAATTCCATGTAACAGTTGAAATGCTTCTGTCACCAGTGAATGACTTATGGAAGGCAGTCACGGAGTTTGCAAAGGAAACTATGCAGAACTGTTGTAACGATGCACAATTGTTAGATAGGTATGACTAGATGTGGCAACATTTATTGTTGTGAGGCTCCAAAGTAGTTTTAATATAACGTACGCGATCTCTGTAGTCATTAATGTTTAGTCTAACAGGATTATTTTTCCCATGCTACCAATTGGAAAAAGAAAAAGCTTCACCTCTTTATTTAACATAAAGGTACCATAAGTTAAGACAACGTGCCCAAATTTTGTGTATTTTATTAATTTTGTCGTTTCTGCATATTCATATATCGGAAAGTTCACTACAGGTCATCAGAAGCTAGATATCAAGAATTACCTGGCTTGGTCGCTCTATCTACTGTATATATATGCTGCTATTCAGAGAGTCTCAAAGTGGAAAACCGGCGAATAATCAAAACCAAAATTTCCTATTTTCTTTCATCATCATCTTTCTTCAACAGGCCTAGCGCCTACCTAGATCTAGCAGCAACTATAATTTTATCATCATTTTTATTTTATTATTATTCTATGCAAAACTTATAAAGCTTTAGAATGCTCTATAACCTAGTAACCCACGTACGCCATTTTATAAAAAAAAAGTAAACGTGCAAGTATAAGTAAAAAAAAAAATCTCTATGTAGAGCTGCTTACTGAACTTAGAAAAAAGGAACCAAACTAGATAGGGATGAAACCAGACGTATCACTAGATCCGGCTAAAGATCACATAAAATAAGCTGTCTCGACTTTACATGGAGAATAAAATCCCAACATTATTGGCTTTCACAATAGCAAAACAAATACAACCAGGATTTCCGATCGTAAAACATACTCTATTGTAAAGTAGTAATAAAAATGGTTTTCTAAAGTTAACTAAAGGAAATGTATAATGATGAAAACTGAGATTATTTTCAAACACCAAGCTTTCGATAGACAAAGTGGGGAAGCCAGTAAAATAAGGATTTTATTCTCCATGTAAAATTGAGACAGCTTAGTCTGCTGTGTGGTCATTAGCCGATCAAGTGAAATGTCCACTTCCATCCTTATCTTGTTAGTTGTTGTTTTTTCAAGTTCAGTAGCCAGCCCTACAAGCTTTTTTTATTTAGCGATAATTTTTTCATTATACTTGTATGTATGTATGTATGTATGTATGTGTGTGTGTATATCGTCTGTCAGCTCCGTCCGTTTCCTTAAATTTAACATAATGTAATAGTAGGTTATACAGTTATTATTTATATTGTTACCAGCTTATTAAAAAGTCATTAATATCTATCACATTATTTTCTATTATCATACTCGTACTTAGTTGAAAGCAACACTGAAAATTTTGGTTTTGACTGCTTATTGTGTGTGTGCTTGAACAATTCAGCTAATCTCTAACTGTTATGTCAAAAGAATCTACAATGAATGTGCCAGGAACGCCGGTAGTAAAAATAATTCAAATGAAGAACTAACAGCACAACTGTATTTCATATCAAATTACACAGGTACTTCTAAAATTAATAAGACAATGTTAACAGTTATTTCATGTAACATGTCACATATGTACTTTACCGACTTTACATTTGAGAAATCAAATGATTTACTTAACTAACTAATAAATATTACCTCCAAAACATCCAGCTTCGTAGGCGAAGATCTATGGTAACTAAATATGATCAATAACTATTTCGAGCACTATGTATTAGGTTATGTTAAACAAACCTCTTTTGATTGCAGTTGTGTCGTCAGTAAATATTGTTTCACTGGGATTCCCAAGAAATTTCCTGTAGGTGGCGAGTGAAATTTATACTTCGTTTAGCAATAGGTCAAAGTATACGCTAAATATTCTAAAAAACAGTGAAATGTACTCAGATGACGGTAGAACACACATTACAAAGTACGTGACGAGGACTTAAGCTCGTTTCCTTCCCGAGAAACTACGAATTAACCCCTTTAATCTACTGAATGCCACTAGTAAAATTTCATAATACTTTTAAATTTATTTGGAAAGATGCCACTAGATTAACGCGAACAGGATAATCATTCCTTGAGTTCTGTAATTTTAAGAGTTAAACGAATTTTCCTTTAAATCTACCTCGATTTGGGCTATTACCACTCAGCCAGTCCTCAAAAGCGGCTATCTGTCACATTAAATGTTTGTCTCTAACTGTAGGTATCCCTTATTAACAAGATCTCTCTACAACTTCTAACAAGTCATGACGTATACCATACAATTATAAGCAGCAATTAAGTGAACATCTGTGTGGTAAGGTCCATAGAATTGGTACTTTCGTAACTGAACTTTGAGGTGTAATTATTTTACGAGAAAACGGTAAATTGTGCTATTAATAAAAAGATCACTCTATAAAATACCAGGTGTATTTTGTTATTGTTTGTTTTTATTATAATGGGAAATTTTTTATTAGTAGCTTATATCTGTAATTTCAGTCATGCAATATAAATACATATACTAACATTGAAATCAAAAACCCCTATGAAAGCTCAACAGAATTTTCATTTTTTTCGCACATTGTTATTTTTACTGATTTTAATCAAAATATTTAGTTAGGGAAAGAAATAATTTCGATTTTTTTTTTTTTTTGCAAAAAACCAACTACAAATATATTTGAGTTAATCAAAACAACTTTAAATATTTAAATCTATTTTCACCCGAGCAACGCCGGTTACTCTGTTAGTTAAGTATAAATCTACCATATCTAAATTTCTCCAATACAGTCACGTGTAAATGAATCATATAAGAACGATATTAAAATAAAATTGCTCAAATATTATTTTACAAAATTCACTGTTTATAACGAATGTTCTTTTCCTTTTGTATACAAAAAGTTGTTTGTTCAATAAATGTATTTTGTGATTCAAATGTGTTGAAGTAAATACTTTGAAGAGGAACTTAAAAACTTTTCAGAGAAAAATAATGGAAACCCTATTTTGGCATGAAGGACATTTAATCAAAGAAAAACTGGGAACATTGATCCTGCTTCTTGCATATGTTTTACATGATATTTCAAGTTTCCAAAACAAAATTCCCTACCTTTTATTATCCTGATTTCTGCTGTGCGATCAAGTGTCGTTTGCAGAGTATTCTGACTTTATTATCTTTCCATTAAATGAGGAATTGATTTATTCCCTTCTTGTTGCAATACAATGTAAATGAAAATTTATCGATATCAAAGGTTTTTGTAAAGTCATCGCATAGCTGTTTCTTGCGAGTACACACACAAGCAAAGCAAAAAAATATGGCTGAAGCAAGCCTAATTAGTTGAGGGAGTGCACGTGCATGCTTGAGAGAAAACACCAGCGTTTCTCAGTTAAGGGGAGTTAGAGAGTAACCATGTATGTATAGAAAAAAAAAGCGGGGGGAGTGGAAATGAATGCTCCACGAAGTTTTTAAATCGTTTTAGTACATAATTGATCGTGGCTAGAATGATTAGAAGTCCTCACACAGAGAAGAAATGTAAATAACAGCCTCCTTTGATCACACATTACCATAAAAAAAACCTAGCCTTTTCAATTGGAGACTAATGGTCGTCCTCTTTGCCAAAAATTTCTATATTGGTCACTTTGTCCTCAATTTGGTCTCAAAACGACTACATAGTACATGTTACTTCCCGCACAAAGTTGTATCTGCACCCCGAGTTTGGAGTTTGTAGCTGTAGAGATGTGGCCGTGCATAAGGAAGAGACTTCCACGGGGTGAGAGAGAGAGAGACATTCGTGCTTATATATAGATAGATAGATTTAGAGCTGATATTATAGGACATAATCTACATATGTTAACAAATGATTTGATCAAGATATGGCATTGTAACATTTAAATTAGACTTGGTAATTATATCATGTTCTGATCAGAGGAAGCTACCTATTTACGTAAAAACTTTTTTAAAAATCAACGTGGTAGCAAGTATAGACAATTAAATATTTTTATCTTACGTTCTTTACATTGTTTCATCAGTTGGGTACCATCGCTATTAACGATATTTTATACTTAATTGGAAAGCAGTAGTATAAGAATTAATCAACACACGGTACTTCAAGATTTATTCTGAATATAATAATGTAAAACTTGAACTAGAAATGGTGGTGTAAGACGTAGTTTAGATGTAGTAGCGTAAGAACATGTTATTGGTACTTACACTATATTTGTGAATTGCAACTAAATGAACTCGGCTAATTCCTTTTCCTACACCAAATAGAGAATACTAAGAGCCCCTCAGTGGCTTTGTTTGTTTGTTTTTGAATTTCGCGCAAAACTACACGAGGACTATCTGTTCTAGCCGTCCCTAATTTAGTAGTGTAAGACTAGAGGGAAGGCAACTAGTCATCACCACCCACCGCCAAGTCTTGGGCTACTCTTTTACCAACGAATAGTGGGATTGACCGTCACATTATAACGCCTCCATGGCTGAAAGGGCGAACATGTTTGGTGGGACGGGGATTCGAACCCGCAGATTGCGAGCCGAGCACCCTAAACACCTGGCCATGCCGGAATCCTCAGTGGTACAGTGGTATGTTTGCGGACTTATATTACAAGAAATTGGGTTTTCATAGCCGTGGTTGGCAGAGCACAGATAGCCCTTTGTATAGCTTTGTGCTTAATAACAAATAGCAACAAGAATATTAAGGAAAAATTATACACAAACTTCTCAATCATACTAATCTTTGTCCTCTATCAAAGCTTCCTTGTTATTTAAATCCTGCCTTTTGGTTGTCCCTTGTGTTTCAGTGATAAGATTCGGAGTTATAACAGTAAAAATCGGGGTTCAATACCCGTGGTGGCCCAGCGCAGATAGCCCATTGTGTATTTGTTTGTTTGAAAGTATTCTAGAAACACAAGGAAATATAACGATATTTAACCCTATCTGCACGAGTGGGGATCAAAGTGGACATGCCATGACCTTGTACAGAGTGCCATTCAACATGGTATTATGTATTTGATGTCAGAGTTATCATCTCTTCATTTCACCCTACATTGCTCATTTAGCGAGATTTCGTGAAAGAAGAGAGTAAGTACCAGATACAATATCAAGGGATACTGTAAAACTGTAGATACGCATTTTGGAGGTTATAAAGGTTATGCAAACTGTCCGAGAGGCAAAAGTATTTTTATTCTTCACATGAGTGATGTGCGCTCCCACATGTTGGAGTCTGACGTCGTCAATTCACAGATTTAGCTTGTACATTGGTACGTTTGTAACACATCTAATTCTTTTTGGCACAACAGACTTCTACGTTTTCCTCAACAATTGTCAATTTCATGTAGGTACACTTAGTAAAATCAGAATTATAGTCAACACTTGCTTTCCAATACATGCACATTAAGTTAAATGGTTTTCTTGAAAAATATACTTTCAAACTTCATAATTTTTTTTGCGAAACTGACAAAATAACAGAAAAAGCAAATCAAAGTTTATAGCGAATAAGTAATTATAGTCTTCCTAGAAAGTGAAACTCGGGAATTTAGATGACTAACATCCGCCACATTGTACTATTGGATGTTTAAAAACAACACAAGATCCTGAAACGTAATGCTGTATTTTCATGATAACGTTTTTTGTCGTCACGTGATACTGCATACTACTATCTACTATTTTCTGAACATATAAAACCTCCGCAGAGCAATAACATGCAGTAGAAATACTGACGATTGTAAACATAGGTGTTATCATGATGAAGACAATTAGCTTTCTTTGTGTGATCGTCGTTCAGTTAGGTAAGAAACATTTTTATTTTTCTAAAAGAGTGTCTACATCTAGACAAATTTCATTATATGTCAGAGAATTGTTAATAAATATCGTAAAGTTTGTTGGTTTGTAATTAAGCACAAAGCTACAAAATGGGCTATCTGTGCTCTGCCCACCACGTGGATCGAAACCCGGTTTTTAGCGTTGTAAGTCGGTAGACATATCGCTGTGTCACTGGGGAGCAATATCGTTTAGAGAAAAGTACATCAGTGACACTTAGAAAGATCCTTTATATCAGTAAGTTATCACAACCAGCTAAGAATTTTACCAAATAAATCAGTCTTGTTTTTCGT
>NW_013667234.1:0-3650 GCF_000517525.1 Limulus polyphemus | reverse complement strand
CTATGTGTGATCGTCGTTCAGTTAGGTAAGAAACATTTTTATTTTTCTAAAAGAGTGTCTACATCTAGTCAAATTTCATTATATGTCAGAGAATTGTTAATAAATATCGTAAAGTTTGTTGGTTTGTAATTAAGCACAAAGCTACAAAATGGGCTATCTGTGCTCTGCCCACCACGTGTATCGAAACCCGGTTTTTAGCGTTGTAAGTTAGCAGACATATCGCTGTGTCACTGGGGGGCAATATCGTTTAGAGAAAAGTACATCAGTGACACTTAGAAAGATCCTTTATATCAGTAAGTTATCACAACCAGCTAAGAATTTTGCCAAATAAATCAGTCTTGTTTTTTGTTTTATACTCTTAGACATATTTTCTGTACAATTCCACCTTTGAAATTGGGATATTTCTAAAGAGACTTGAGAAGAAGAAATGAATATGTAAGTTGAAAATAATTGGACTAACAGTCATTAGTGTACATTGTGTTTAGTGATGGATATAAATGCCTGAGTTACAACCGAAATTTTGGGTGAAAAGATAACAATTAGTCTTTTAAGACGGTTTACGATAAGCACAACATATGGAGACGCCATTACGTGTTATTTGGTTTTATGTTCGAAATGAACACTGACGACTGATTAAATTTATAGCTACACGTTTAATTCCAATTCTGAGAACAGTAGTAAGGTGTCACTATAAATTCACAAACCCGGGAAGTGCCGTCGGGAGCTAGTTGTTCAATGAAACAAAACAAACAAAAAAAGGAAATGGTGTGAAAGAAAGGCAAAGAAGGCGAGGAATTCAAAGTGTTCATTTAAACGCTGTTTTTTCATCCACTTGTAAGTGTTTAAAGTTGGTGTTATATAGAAAAAAATGCTACACTTAACCTTCGAAATTAATATAAAATGATGTAACTGACGTCATTATTCAAACCAATAATCTATCTTTTTAGCAAAATTCAAAGGTAAGAAGTGAGAAACGTGTTTAATTTTTAGAAGTAAAATATAGTTAGGCTAAGAACTCCTGTACAACCATCATACATGTTATAACGATATTCTTCGAAATATGGTATCATTATGTTGTATTGATATTTAAAACATGGAATGCATAAGAACATTGAGTTCAAAAAATAACAACGTGTTTTCAGTAAACTTTTTAACTGTTTAATATGTGATGTGATAAAATAGAATTCTGTCATTACAGCCTGTCTTGTCCACGCCCAATCAAATCGAGATGCTCTTGACGTATCAACAACTAACAAAAAAGTTGGAGTTGTAAGTACCAGTGATATTTAACAATGTTCTGGTTTTCTCATTATGAAAAACAAATTATCTCAAGTTAGTAATCTAACCACCAAAAAAAGTCTTAACTTGCTTACATTCCACTTTTTTACTATCACAGAGGTCATAATTTGTTATCACGTTATAATAACTGGTGGAAAGTATGATACAAAGATAACATTATTTTATTACAAGTTACAGCTTTTACAGTAAGTAAGATTTGTATTTAGAACAGGTACGACGTTTCGATCACTGTTGGATCAGTCTCAAGTACATAAGTTTTAACGGTAAAGAACGTTTTAATATTTAATTATACTAAATCGTTCTTTACCGTTAAAACTTCTATATACTTGAGAATGATCGCACCAGTATTGCGAAACGTCGTACCTGGTCTAAATACAAATCATACTTACTGTAAAAGCTCTAACTTGTAATAAAATTTATTCAATCAATAAGTAAACTCAAAACGAAACTATTAAAGGTAACATTGTTAAAGGTGTGTGGTTATTTTCAGCAATTATTTTAATATTGATAAATACTTGGTAAGAATTATCTCCCATTTGTCAAAGTAATTTTTGATAATTATACACACACAATATATATGTTGATTACTAACAGCCTGAGGTTCGATTGGGAGCAGCAGGGAGTGGAACCGACAGTAAGAACTGGAATGCAGGAGTTAAAGCTGCTGTAGGCACCAAAATATGGGAGAGTAAGAATGGTAGAGCCAGTCTCGGACTAGGTGCCGCATACAACCAGGGCTTTGCACGGTCCCATGGTTACCCTTTCAAAACAAAACCTGACTTCGGAGTCGGAGCTAGCTTCCGGTTCCGTTTCAAGAGATCAGAAAATTAAGTAAAACAGAATGGAATGTTCTTTGTGTGTGAAAGTATGTTTCTTATAGTCACAAATGGAGCTTTATAAACACCATCTTTAGAACGTGTCTTTTTAAGAAAGGACAAACGGTTAGCATTTCTTCCTTTCATTAGCATTATTTTAGTTTTACTTGATTTCCTACCTTGTTGGTCATGTTAAATTTGTTATTCAATATGTTTTTAAATAATTTAGAAATCATTTGTGAATTTTATGTCAGATGAAAAATAAAAAAACGTTTGATCTGGAGATATTTCATACGTCATGAATTCTCAAGAAAATACAGAAAATATGAAAAGTTTAGTTGCCAAAACATCTGACACGATATGAACCGCATGATGGTTTCACAGGAAATAATATTAACACATCTGTATAACAAACAATTCGAACAAGTGAATATTTTTTTAGGTTTCAGTTCGTTTTTGAAGCAGAGAATCGAGGGAAGTTTATTTCTTTGTTATTACGCGCAAAGCTACACAATAGGCAATCTGTGCTCTGCCTATCGCGGGTATTAAAACTCGATTTTTAGCATTATACCCCATACACCGCTGAGCCACCGGCGACCAAGTAGAAAGATGAGATTAAAAAATACATTATACTTAAGAATTTTCAAGTTCGAGAGTTTTTTCTGTTGAATTCGCAAAACATTGGATAATATGAAATTTAATTATAAAAATAACTGAATCATCGTGAAACAATAAGTAAATAATCATAACTCAATCAAGTTTTAAACAACACATTTCTTGTTAATTACTTGACATATGTAATTAGACAATCTATGATGTTAAGCTATGGTGGAAATGGCTCATGCTCTTAGTCAAAAAAATGTTAACTTTCCTCTTTTTGCTCATAATGTGTTGACGTTAGTCTTTTAATCTTACATATTTTATGTAAATAATTAATCGCTGTCTGTCTGTGAACGAGGGTAAGTGTCCATGGCTCTATTAATGATGTTTAGAGCTCATTATTCCACCGAGGTCTTTCATACTTTGACTTAGTGAATATTCTGTGGTAACCAAATATTTCAAAGGGTATTATTGTACTTAAATTATACCTGATTTTTTTCGGAAATGATGTACAACATTATATTTCATGAAACAAAAAGACATGAAATACGATGATGTTATAGATTCAAAATGAATTTCAAATCTAAGTAGTTTGCTTTTAGATTGAGATATTCGGAGTCAAAAATAAAAATATAATAAGAGAACGTATATAACTGATGAACTTTATTAAAACAATCACATGTATCGTCCTTTTTTGAACGTCCTGGATGTCCAAAGTTTCTGATCTTTATTTAGCCCGATAACATCCTACAAGTTTGGAAAATGCTATCAGGTTTTATTATGCTGAGATGAAGGAATTATGCGTTTTACAACTTTAAATTCCAGATCAACAAAACTCTACAGCATAAAGAATATTAGAATGTCAAAAATTATTTTATCACATTGATCTGTTAAGGGATTGCTCGACTGAAATAAATAACAATACTTATTAAGTGT
>NW_013667233.1:251918-260473 GCF_000517525.1 Limulus polyphemus | reverse complement strand
ATGGGAAAGATTAGTAAATTTCAAAGTAAATTAAATACATTAAAGGACGATTTACTGTCTTTTACACAGGGAGGATATATTGACCATGGAACTAATCAGCTCCAGACAACAGGAAGACCCTTCCAGACCCTGCACTTAAACCCTAATGTAGACATCTTCAGTCCTGTCAGAAGTCATATTCCAGACATGATTGTCAGCAATAAGGGTGATCTAGTACGAAGGAAGCCACAGGAATTCAATGAAAGGCACCATGGGAAGCATATAGAGCACAATTTGAGTTCCTGACAGAAATGATTGGATGGACAGAGGAGCAGAAAGCAGTGTACCTGGCAACGAGCTTGATGGGACAACAACTGGAAATAGTTGGACAGTTGTCAGCAGATGACAGGCACAACTATAGAGCACTGGTAGCTGCACTAGAACTCAGATATGGAACTCAAAATCAGTCCGAAGTCTACAGGGCTAGGTTTAGGACGAGAGTCCGTGCTAAACGGGAGAGCCTGCCAGAGCTGGCACGGGATTTGGAAAGTATGGCACACTAGGCCTACCCAACTGCACCACCCGATGTTCTCAAGCTGATGAGGTGGAATAGAATCAAACTTCCAACTCATCCTGAGCAAATTTGGTTGGAAAAACTCTTGTGGATCTGAAGAATAATGATGTGACAATTAGGGTCATGAACACGGTAAACCATGAAATGTTAGTAAATTCTAGATAAAACATCGCAAGATGTGAAGTTGTACAAGTAATATTTCCACACCAAATTCCAAAACAGTCTTTTGGAAGCAATATTTAGGAAGCCTTATGTTAAACCTTCCCCTACACACAATAATTATATTAACAGGCGGGAATTAAAAGATACAGCAGTCCTTCGCTGTATACACACACACACACACACATATAATTATATTAACATACTAATCACTAGCAGGAATCAATTTGACGTTTCTTAGTTTACATCAAATGATTTGCAGATCTGTTTAACATAACAGGGTGACTTTATGTAAGAAATTATGGCTTCTCAAACCTTTCTTTGTTTTTGAGAAGTGTAACATACGTAATGCCATCTTAAAACTTGCAAAATAAAACTAATTTGTACTAAAATTCAACAACTTAAAGTAATTTGACTTGTTTTTGATTATTTTTTTCATGTAAAATAATTAAACAATATAAGTACAAAAATAAATCGAAAGGTCAAAAAAATGGATGAAAGTGTATTATTTGGTACATGTCTCTCGGTGGGACAGCCGTAAGTTTACGGACTTACAACGACAAAATTCGGGGTTCGATTCCTTCGGTGAGCACAGCTCAATGTGACTTTGCTGTAAAGCAAACGAACAAATGACTGTTTGTTGCGTTATAACTTAAGTTTCAGTAGTAATGTTTCTTATTTTTATTTCAAATTATTCTAAATTTACAGCGTCCAAAGTGTAATCATAATTATAGTTTACAATAGTACATTGAATAAGATTATTTGTCCATATATTTCTAGCCTCATTACATATAAACAGCCTTGTATTATTTATTGGTCAAGGTAATGAGTAATTCATTTTTGAGGGAAATATTGAAAAGATCCTTCAACCAAATACCCAATATGAATATATTACATTGATAGCACAAACTATTTCGTCATTAAAACCATACTCAGACGTGATAGGTCGATAGCACAAACTATTTCGTCATTAAAACCATACTCAGACGTGATAGGTCGATAGCACAAACTATTTCGTCATTAAAACCATACTCAGACGTGATAGGTTGATAGCACAAATTATTTCTTCGTTAAAACCATACTCAGACGTGATAGGTTGATAGCACAAACTATTTTTAGAATTTTTTCGTGCCTATCACGTCTGAGTATGGTTTTAATGAAGAAATTATATCAACCTATCACGTCTGAGTATGGTTTTAATGAATACATTATCAACCTATCACGTCTGAGTATGGTTTTAATGAAGACATTATACTTTTAGAATTTCATTAGAGTTAATACTTCATGGGCTCTCAATTGCAGAATATACAAATAGCTTTTATAAAGTGCGATTAACCCTTTGTGGATGTGTTTGAAACTATTGACGAAGGTTTTTATATTTATTACTAAGTCTTTAAGGTCTGTTTGCCAAAACACCTTTATGAATATCTTAAGAAATTATAGTAGAAGCAAGAGACCTTAAAATTTAGTAATAAGTAGAAAAACCTTCGGTAATAGTTTGAAACATGTTGATCGCACTTTGTGAAAATTACTTATATACGCTAATGTAGTGGTGTGCCGCTGCAATTAAGAACCCATGGAGACAAGGGCCACATTATTAGCACTTGGTTCTCAGCGAATTTCCGACCATTTTACAGTGTAGCGACGCTATGATAAATTTGTTTAAAGGCATCTGTTGATTAGTTATGATTATTCATTTCAGCGTCAACCCCACAATTTTCATTATGACAAAATGACAGAGTGGTTAGTTTTAGACTACCCATCTTGACAGTCTACAGACCCTCCACCGTACGTTGAAGCCATTGCTTTCAACGTATGGCTGGAAGCTTGGGAACTTTTGCCAACTTCAAATTCTTATTTATTATCTTGTTAACGATACCAAGAGATATGTCTAGCTTCATTACAATTATCTGTTTGGGTTGGAAGATTCTCTTTCGTCTCTAAAACATTCATTTTGAAGGTGAAAGCATTGTTCTAGAGTGGCTCAGGTTGTATTTTTAGAGTCTGTTGCTGTCTTGAACACTCTGTTTGGTGAGCTTTTCCACTACCGCAGAAGTCTAACGGCTCTCATGTTCGAAATTGCGACCTTCGGCTCTACATCTCTCAATAATCTTGCAGTACACGTATCCTTCGCAGAATGAGTATTATTGGTCTTATAAAGATGACGAACTCTGTTCTAGGATTTTAGGTTTATGTATTCATTTTTTTATTATTGCATTCAAAGCTTCCTACTCTGACTAATTGTCCATAACCATAGCGGTCACCATCTGATCCTCCATCCCTAAAGCCAGGGTATTCCCAGTCCATCTCTAATCCATCGAATCCGTATTCTCGGAGATATCGGATAACACTACGAATAAACCGTTGTCTGTTTTTGTAGTCTGCTACCATCTGGGAAAACCTGAAACAAACCAGTTCAACAACTCATGATTATAAATAAAAAACGAAAACAGTAAATGGACCTTACTTCTTTAATGATAATGAAATTTTAAAACATCAAGGACAACTATATGTTTCTTCGATCACATGTGTATTTGCGGTTTTCTTTAGCATAAAATAACTCAATTCTAAAGAAAAATGAAAGGAAACCCTATAAAGTCAACTCGACATATTAAAGAAGTACTAGAAAAAATCAAATATTATTTCTTTTGTTGTAGTGTATCATTTTAAACTCATTTGAAAAAAATTCTGTTTACTTCAGCTCAATGTTCATTTAAAATATTTCACCCCTTGAATTCCATTTGCTTCTCGGAAAAACAAACAAAAACCCTCAATGATATCACAGCTCGTACTATTTATCCCATACAGTGGAAAATAATTATCCGCCAGTAATTCAGATAAACCCAAGGAACTCCTAAGTAACTTTTCAACAATCATAAGTCTTCTATTAACAGCAAGAAAAAAAAACCTAACATGGTTCTCTTAGGTCTTGAAACAGGGTCCGGAATTAAGCAGATAGAGAATAGAAAAACTATTGGAGTGCTATTTTGAATAATGATTATCCCTATGTGATTCACCTTCATTCCGGAATCAGTGGTTTTCGACCTTTAATCATTTCTTTGTCAAATAAAAATATTATTATTTTACTTGTATTCATTGCGCTACTCCACGTGATCTGTTTTAATTGTGTTTCTTATTAATTGTTATATTATTATTTGTGTTACATGTGGATAATATTTTATTACTTCTTTTCTTATTTATAGTTTTAATTTTTACTATTTATTTTTAAAATTAATTTTATTCAACAATGTCTTGCTAGCTTTGTTCATGCGATTTTTTAAATCTCACATTATTTGTAGACCATTTTAGTTTCTACATTACTTTTGAAATGTTCTTTTCTAAATAATATTTTTAGTTCTTTTTTATTTATCGTTTTCGTACGTGCCCATCGGTGGCCCAGCATTAAGCCTGAGGGCTTCTTATGCTGAAATTGGGGGTTCGATTTCTTCAGTGGGCACGCGCATATAGCCCTTTGTGCTTCTTTGCGCTCAAGTAAACAAAGTTTCCCACGTTTCTTTATTCTGCCGATTTATGTATTTTCATGCTTCGGAAATCAGATACTCCTTTTGAAAGCTAACCAAAACACTTCTGTGTTATTCTGGTTAATTATTATAGACACCCATGACTTTACTAAAAATTTCTCACTGACGTTCACCCTTTACACTTCTTACTCATTCTTAATTCACCCTGAAGGAGGATGGTCTGTCCTCGAAGGGTTCTTGGTTTGTTCCGTATTTCTTATTTGTATATAGTATCAGTTCTTCTAATATAAAAGGAGCTTAAATACTGGTAACTAGCAGTAACAACTAAAGTTTGTGCATTGTTTTGCGCAAGAAACGAATCTGTACTTAAAAAGATTGTTTGTGAAATTCTGAAGCAACATGAATTTATTTTATGTGAAACAGAACATAACATAAAGTTGGGAAAGTTATTAGAGAAACAATAGTTAAGAGACAGAAATAAGCCTAAAAAAAAGGTAGTTGCGATTGATACACAACGTAAAAAAACAACATAAATTATTTCTTTTTACGACTGGTATTTCACAGGACGATGTAAACCTGTTTTCAATTATGTTTTATGTGAGCACAGTACTGTTGTTATTTAGACAGATTTATTTCTCTATGAATAAATTTTGAAGAGTTCGTTCAGCTACTGTTATTTTTTTTCGGTCTCAGTACAAACTTGTATCATATGACTGCAACTTTGAATTTTTGAAACAGTAGAGCGTGTTCTAAACTATAAAATAATTTATGTATTTTAATCACAATTGCTGCACCATTCTTTTCTTGACTGGAATAATTACGGTTGTTTCTAACACAAAGCCAGCCGTCCGTTGTTCTTTTGTCTAACATTCAGTAGATACTCTAGGGCTATACCGTAGACTTACATGTAAATATTACTTTGACAGAAGACTCCAGCGTTTGAAAAATAGCTTTTCAGTTGCACTTAAATGTACCAGGTGACGTTTCGGCTAAAAGTCCTTCTTAATGCCACACTATCACACACACACATCTCAATTCTCCAAAGAATTAAACCAGTGGCTCCAGCCTCTTCCTGGTGAAGAGGCTAAAATGGGCTATACATAAAATTGAGGGGTCTGCACTTCATCTTGTGGGCGCCCATACTGTAGTATTTAGGATGTGTACCAGTTTTAATAGTAAACAATTTTCGTTGGGTGCAGGGATACAAGGGTGGCTAAGGCACATTTAAGGGTAGCTTCAGTTCGAGTAAGCCCCACCCGGACTTAAATGTCTACTTTAATCCGAATTAAAAAATAGTGCATTATTATAGCTAAAATATGAATCAAAGTAATTTAAAAACCGTTATCAATTGTTCAAGTGAAGTACAAAATGATTTTATTTAAAGAAACGTAAATGTTTTAAATATCTTGATCTTTTTATTTTGATAAATTGTTTTAATTTCCAAATATACAAAACAGTGACCAGCCTTATTAAAATTCAACGCCACTAGTGTATCCAGGTGCTGATTTTCACGAATTGATAAAGATATTAGCGTTTCACCGATAGGAATTTTACTGTATTTAAAAAAAGAAAAAATACAGTTCTAAACGTACAAGTAAGACTGTTTTATATGTTTTTTTAAAAAAAAAGCGTAAAAGGTGTACATCTTTTTTGAGAGTTGAAGAATTTTTGTATATATCTAATAGATGATTGTATGACTTTGAATTTGTATTAAATATGTGTTCATTATAATATTTGGTGTTCACTTGATGGGCTTTTTTGCGATGTTTTATGGTTATTAGTCGGCTTGTATTTATTTTTGTAAGATATGCATTATGACTGGTGGAAAATACTGTTTCAATTTTTTTGGTACTTCTTGTTCTTAAGATAGTTGTTACTACCCCAGTTTCTTCCGTGTTATTCTTCGTTCCCGGGAATAACCCTACTTTAGAATTATGGAATCCATTGCCATTAAGGTAAGAAACCAGCTCTTAAGAAGAAAATGTAAAGAAAAGAACAGATCATTAACTTCGATCGTTGAGTATGAAGTGAATTAACAACCTAGTTAATAAACTACGCAAGTGATAAGTTATCAATCAGGAGGTTCTGTAAAAATCATGGGTAACACTTCTTTCAACTAAGGCTCTGCGTTACAATCAGTCAAAAAACAAACAAACGAATATGAATAAAATATTTCGTAATAAATTACAAGTTTGTTAAAGACCTTTACATATATTTTCAATATGACAGTAAACTGTGAGAACTGTTTCAGTACCGAATATATGAACATTTGGTAAGTCATTGTATTTTTAATAAAGAGTACGAAACATTACCTTTCAGAACCTTCATTCCATCCTCCAACAGCAATCATTGTTTTTAACTCAGGATTGTAAGATTTCAAGCCGACAAATTTCTTGTAATTTCCTGGAATTGAAATAGAATGGTTGATTTTCAATATTTTCCTAACAACAATGGCTATTAGGGGGATAAATAACATTTGCTAGGTGTAGAAACCTGGATTGTATCTTGAAAAGACGTGATAACTGATTAATGAAATCCTCTAACACTTTTTTTTATAAGAAAATGACTATGATATTATCTAATTATACGAATTTACAACTAATATTTACTGGATGACGAAACACCATAAAATCTAACCTACTGGTTTTAGTATATTTAGAAAAATAGAAAAGAAAAAATACATATTTATAGTTTCTCGATGAAAATATTGAATCTTTGTTACTGTTACCTTACTGAATGAAGTAGTAGAGAAAATATTTTGCTTGTTGCTAAATAAAAAATATCCTACCTCCTGATATTTAATGGGTGAACAAACAAAGTTAAAATTTTGCATACTGATAAATACTAAATGGAAGGATAAAGACAAGCTGTTTACAACGAATGCCTAAGGGTAAACATTAAAACTATGTTCTACCTCCTGATATCTACTAGCTAAAGAGACAAAGACAGAATATTACCGAATATTTACTGGAATTCGAAAAAATACAAATCTTACCTATTAATACTAGCTTAATGATAAAGAAATAATTTTATCGGTAAATATTTATTGGATGAAGAGGCAAGAAGAACCTCCTATCTATTGATATTTATTTGACGAAGAGACTACGAATATATATTCTTATGATATCACGTAATGAGAAACACCTATCTTACCTTGCTCAATATCATTGTACGGATCATAAGGCCTGATTTCATAATCCTTGTCCAATGCAGCGAAAGCGTAGATTAAATGTGTACAGAGGAAAGGGTTGATATTCCGAGGTGTGAATTCGGCTAGTCCTGACCTGTAGACTGCCCAGTTCGAATAGTAACACACAATCTTCATGTCAGATGGATCTCGTTTTGATAGGGTGCCTGTAACTAAGCACGGAATTCTTAATTGTGGCTATATTTTCTGGAAGATAACAGCTTATAAAACTACCTTGGATCCATTATGAATGCATTAGTTCTTTATTATGCTATACAGTTCCACGTAACTTTTCTTTGCCTAAACTGTGTTTATGAAATTCCGTTTTTTACAGTTACCAGCTTTAAATCCTGCACACAAATAATAACAGTTTAGATATATCTAAACACTTTTGGGTGGAATGTTGATTTAAAAGAAAAGTCATTAAACTCTTGGTCCCCCAGTGGCACAGCGGTATGTCTGCGGACTTACAACGCTAGAAATCGGGTTACGATACCGGTGGTGGGCAGAACACAGGTAGCCCATTGTGCTTAACTACAAACAAACAATTAAACTCTTGTTGGCATATATTGCTGGGTTATATGCTTCTGATAATTTTGAATAATAAATGCAATACTGAGGTACTGCTATTTGACTACAAAAAACAGATTAACTCATTCTATTATATAATTACAAGATTCAATGAAATTGAGCCATGAATTATCTTGTGAGATAGTGAATTATATTTTTTGGGGTATGGTTTTGTATGTCGTTCATTTATTACTCTTTCTATCGTTTAGTTTATCTATGAATAACCCTAACTTAATATACATTTCATTTCTAGGTTATAAAAAGATTACAGCTACGATATTTGCATGCCGAAACTATAAGATGTCGACTCATCACTTTCTTTCATACTAGATTATTGTGGGAGGAGGATTACTAAGGACAACAGCAAAAATAAAACCTTATTTTGTAATTGTTGTTTAATTTGTGTGTTAATTTTTATGCAACATATTTCTAATAATATGCGTTAAATAAAAATAATAAAATAATTTAAATTCAGTTTCGTCTTTCTCCGTGTGGATAACAAAAAGTCACGATCTTATATACACCTGGAAAAAAGTTAAGCACCCCCGTGTTTTTTTCAAGTGATTCAGATTCGACGTTCTTGTGACTGATTATAAATTACCAT
>NW_013667233.1:243343-250918 GCF_000517525.1 Limulus polyphemus | reverse complement strand
AAATAGGCATGGAAAGGTGAGATAATCTGTCAGTTTTCTATAGTAATTCAATCCAGATATCTGGAGTTCGTCAGCTAGTTCACTGATCACCCTAACAATATTGAATTCCTAATATGTAACAACTAATTGTCGTAATCCTTCATAAATACTAGAACTGGGAGCATTTTTTCATTTGTTGTATAGTATTGGTGCTTAGGAGCTGCTAATGTATAGCTAACACATACCAAATGCCATTCTGTACTTGTGACAATATTGTTCCAATTCACTTCCATTGGCATCATTAATCAGGTAAATGGACAACCTTGACTAAACCAACACCAGAGCTTCAGTGAAAGCACGCGTTAATAATTAGTAAAAGTTTTTATCAGTCTTGGTCAATGCAAAGAATTGCATAGCTGTCTTTGAGGATTTAGTCAATAAAATACCAATAGTATGATGCAAAAGTAAGAAAGCTGCAGATTTCTTGCTTGATCATAGGCTGAGATCAGTGGGCTCTTTGTCCCTAATTATGTGACTAAGGAACTCCATTTCTATTCACTTTAACATACAATTCCCTGGTTTCCACTTTAAATATGCATGTTCTGAGCATTAAACCGAAAGATATGATCAAAACAAAAAATGTGATCCACATAATTAAGATAGCTTGCTTATCCTATCTTATAATCCTTAAGTTTCATAATATACTTGAAATTGTTAGGTATATTACTCAAACTAAACGGCATAACATAAAACTCATACAGTACTTCCTATGTGATGAAAGCAGTCTTAGGTTCACTTTCTTCATCCAGTTCCACTCGCTAGTATTCAGAAGCCATATCCAGCATATTGTACAAACAAGCACCTTCAGTGTTTCACGTCATTTATCCATTTGTGGCAAAATTTCTGAGCAATTCCTAAGTTCTTGTATTTGTTGTTGTGTGTGTTGAGTTCTGATTGGTAGTAAAATCCTCAACCAGCAACCTAAGGTGCTCGAAAAACAAAGCATTGCCTTCTGATGCGGATCTTCTGAAGTGATGCTACCTATATGGCTTGTCTATGTCACTTTTGCTTTCATATCAAGGTCAAGGATAACTAATTTCATGCAAGAGAGCAACGATGCCAAGAAAAAGTTGGAGATATTCCTCTACACTCTAATCTAGCATGCTACAATTTAGCATAACAAAGTTGCTTTTAAGTAGCTGAAGAAATCATTAGCATGTCTGATTACAGGGTTGAGTAAAGTCCTCATCACTTCAGTATCTAGTATAAACTCAACTTCATGGCTATGTGTCACTAAAGACATATACCATATGATGCCAAATCAATAGCTCCCTAAATAATTGACCGTACTTGCGGATGCAAGATTATTGCTGTTCTTGCCCAAGCTTGTGGCCAGCTCTCCTCAGGCTCTACTAGTTTAAACAGGCCCAAGTACCTCCCACAGTCATAGCCTCCTGCATTTGCTGTGGTTTTGATCAAAACAGAAACTGTATCTGACTGTCCTTTCTTATTACAAAATATGAACAATCCAACAACGAATAACTTGATAAGTCACATTTAAAAGCAGAGTTCCCCCATCTCTCATAATTTAGGCATCATTTTGAAGGTATTTCTTCCTCACAGGTGGTACAACGATGGCAACTGGAAGCCCTGTTGTCCTACAGGAAACAATGCAGCTGCATCATGAAATCTTGCAGCACCTGTAGTAACGAAGTCGTTAGTCAATGCTTCAGTTGAGCCTTGTGGCCATCATGAAACCTTGAGGTTGTTTCAGTGCTGGGTCAACCACTGAAGTAACCACCATCGTTGATCTCTACTGCTGCTTCAGTGCCAATCTCAAAGTATTCTCTTCAAATCATGTTACCAAAGAAACATTCAAAGTTTATATTTATGTTTCCTGTCCTACCATTCTCACCATTGAGTACGAAAATAAAGATGGTGCATCGACTCTATGAGTTCCCTTAACAACTTTAAAAACCTTAAATTGATCCCTCTAACATTTCTTTTTTCAAGAGAAAACAATTTCAAAGACTGTAACCTGTCTCGTATGACAACCATTTCATCCAAGGTAACATTCTAGTAGCCCTCCTCTAAACAATTTCCAACAATTCAATACCCTTTCTAAGATAAGGATCCCAAGACTAAGCACAATACTCGAAGTGGCGTAACCAGAGACATATATAATGAAATTATAACTTCTTTAGGCTTGTATCCAATATTTCTTTAAATACAATGTAAAATCCTATTGACCCTACCACTAACAACAATACACTTCTTCAATGGCTTAACAGACGGGCCAGTCAGATCTTTTTTCGTCCATACTAATGTTAAGGTTATTTTCATCAAATAGGGACTATTTTGTGGCGCAAGTCAGCACGAACTGTGTTCCGCTCATTGGGCTACTCTTCATGAAAGTTCTCTAGGGTATTAAGTATCGTACATTGCACTGCATATTCCCAAGTTTCATCATTTCCTGATATAACCTGCCTGAAACTTTTGAGAAAATTATCCCAATATGTTGCTATCCATTTAAACAATGACGGATTAACCTGCTTCTCTCATCCTATTGTAAAATGATAGCGCAGACAAGTACCTGCTGACAGTATCTATACTGCTTTGTGGCTGAGACTTCATTAATGAGTAATGGGATATATCATCATCTTTTCGAGGCTTAGAGATTCACATGATTCCTGATAAATGCAGTTTATTCAGGTCAGATCATTAAAAGAATGTCACAATACTTATAGATATGCATCATCGTTATGCTTTGCAACAATCTCAACTTCTTGATATAGTATCAGAGCATTTTCAGTGTTTTTTAGTCTAGAAGGTTCCTGACTGCTCCATGGATCTGTAGAACCACAAGAACATGCTGCTTCTCCACCTCATGATCTGGCTGCTCTTCATGGCAAACATCATCCACTAAACATTTCTCACTTCTTGCCCTAATCTCACCAATAACCCTTACTTCGCTGGGTTATTCAATTAATGTCTAGGAAATTCCAGTTAATCTTGGAATACCCAGACTGAATGTCCCCGTGACATATACTTGTTATCCTATACTACTCTAGCATACGGGGGGGGGGGTAATCAGTAGAAGTCAAATTACCTCCCTGAGTTGCACTTCAACCTATCGGTCCTGTAGATAGATTGTAAAGTCGAACTAATTATTATACCCTATAATCCAAGCGCTTTCAAAAGGTGGGGCGTTCTTCTTAAGGGGCAAACTAGGAATGATCGTGTAAAGTAAAGTGTGGAATAAAGTGAAGTTTGAGTGACGTCATGCAGGCCATCATGGAAATACGGATGTGTTTTGAGTAGCTCTCGCGTATACAGTTTGATCAGCTTTAGCTTGCAATAATCAGGTCGCTTAGCTCAGTGTATACAACAGGATTGGTATAAACGGGTCTGGTCACAGCTGGTTTTCCTAGACGAAAGAGACAAAGCAGAAAGACTTCGTCTTCTCTTAAATTGATACTGAGATTGGCCCGTGATGTATGTTGTTAATATTTTGTGGTTATCAAATCAAGCTGTTGAAATCATTTAGAACAATTAGACCATTCAGCTTTCTATGTCCCTCATACTACAAAGTTGTCATAGCTCCAGTAGCTCCATTCCCTTACCTGTATATCCAGAATATGAATAGAGGCCTTGAATTTGTCTATGTTGTTTTCTTCTCTTTATTATCTGTTAGAATAAAAGGTACTCTGGTGGGACTACGGTAAGTTTACGAACTTACGAAATTAAATTTGAGGTTCGATTCCTCGTGGTAAACACAACGGATGACCCAATGTGGCTTTGCTCTATAAACCAACCTAACAAACAAACAAAATACAAAGAAGGTCTACGCTGCCCACATGATTAAAAGTAGTTTCTAGACTTAACATCAGAGATTTGAAAGTTAAACATATCAGACCAGAAAATATGTTTCTTTGCTTGAGATCCTTCTCACGAAGAGCGTGCTACTTCCTGACAGGAGCATAAACATAATGAAAAGTAGGCAGATCTTTTTTGCTCATCAAAAAATTACTTGGATAATTCTAATAGGTTCCTAACTACTGAATACTGAATTGTATTTCTTAAAACTTTCTTTGGTTTTACAAACAAAGCTACACAGTAGGGTATTTGTGATTAGGCCTACGCATGGATAAAGCGCTGAATTTAGTGTTATAAGCCTGCAAACTTATCGCTGAACCACGGGGGGCCCTGAAGCACTGATTGTTATCTAGTACTTTCTGATATGTTAAGTGCTATCTAATAATTTTCGGAATATAAACGTTTTTCCATTGTTTCCAAAGCTACATAGGCTTGTCATAGTTCACTATAGACTGAATCTTATAAAACGTTGAATGGTATAAAGTTGGTTTGGAGTACTGGGTGTTATAAACTTCTGTATGGAGATCATTATGTGACCTTATTGAGTACTAATCATGAAAAAGGACGAAATCAGATCGCCACAACCTTATCGATATAATATTGTTTTATAAGACAGATACAGCACTTGTAAATTGAACTTACTGTTTTATAAGACAGCTACAGCACTGGTAAATAGAATGCATTGTTGTATGAGATAGATACAGTGCTTGTAAATAGAACGTATTGTTTTATAAGACAAATACAGCACTTTTAAATATAATTAAATTTTAATATTGAAAGTCCTACGAGACAATGGGTGCAAGAGTGCAGCAGTGAAAAACAGTTTAGTATCTGATGACCAGATGAAAGGCAAGGTACTAATTGATGGGACAGTAAGAAAGTTTTCCACAGCAAAAATAAAGGTGGATATTCCATACTACATAGGAGACCTTGAAGTCGTGTATATGAAGGAACCAATATACGACTTGGTGACTGGAAACATACCAGGTAGTAGAAATTTGGAGGAACTAGACAGCAAAAAGAATGATGGGACATCTGCAGTTACACAAGAGCTCAAGGGAAAAAGAGCAAGCAAAACATCAAGCCCCTTCAAGTCTCTAAAAGTCTCCTGAATGTAAGTCCACGGGGGCTGAAGGTAGTGCAGAAGAAAGACCTTTCACTGTAGAAACTTCGGGACACTACCCGAGAGAAAGTCGAGCACAATACAAAATGGAAAGCGGCTAACAAAATAGAGGACTGGAAAAAGAGTATTGAACCAGACCTATCAAAGCAGTTTTACTGGTGAAGTTAAATACATCAAAGGCAGTAAGAAGTACCTATATGACAAGAAGGTCAAGGATCGACATTTCAAGATCCGACAGAAGGTCTCAGTTCTGTTACCCACAACCACCAACAAAATCGCCCAGCAGTGGAAAGGACCTTTTTGCAGTACAGGAAGTGGTCAACAGAATGCACTTTAAGGCGAAAGTGAATGGGAAGATCAAGATCTACCATGCCAATCTGTTGAAGAGGTGCGGCTATTGAGGTACAGATGGGCATGGCAGATGTGGCTGTCATAGATACAGAACCCGAAGACAGTGACTTCGTTATAGAAAATGAAGACTTGCTAGACCCAAGACCCCTGGGTGGAAGTGAGATGCACAAGGACATCAACATAAGTGAAGAACTAAATGGCAAGAAGTAGAAAGAGGTACAAGATCTAGTGTGCCAGTATACAGATAGATGAGGAAAAACAAACCTCAGGCAAGACAATATCAAGATGACGAAAAGGGATCATGTCAAGGTGAAGCCTTACTGAAGGCCCTATGCGAAGAGAGACCGACAAGGGAACGGTAAATATTGATGCAGACTGTATGAGAAGAGTTAGTGTGTGAATTGAAAACAGTCTTTGTATATAGAATAAAAAATATTGTAAATATTTTTATTGAAGAGGGGCTTATTGTTGGATATACAAGATTGGAACAGGTAAACAGAATGTACTGTTTTATGATACAAGTACAGTGCTTGTAAATAGAATCTATTGTTTTATAAGACTGATACAACATTTTTAAACAGAATTAAATTTTAATATTGAACGTCATGTAGAGATAATATGTGTATAGCTGTATCATCCCTATATCCTTGTTTGCAATATTTTTGGCACTGCTACTTCTACATCATATTACATTTACAAAATGTTTTTTATTACTTGTTTTGTGACATTTTGTTCATTTGACTGAAAGTTAGTGTATTCTATGAATACATGTTATAAAATATAATGTTATGGGTGTTGGATATACAAGACTATTTATTTTAAGAGTTATTATTTAGTTCATTTAGTGATTTAATATCTAATGATTATTTAGTTTTCATAACAAGAGCGTTTAAAGTTAATTATTTTAAAAGCGATAGTTGTGACAAGTTTCATTACGTTACTCGGTACGAGTCAAACGTTGTGTATGCAGTTTAATTGTTGTACTAGGCTTTAGTAATATTGTTGACGTCATTTTTCTCTAATATTACAAGTTTTTCTACTTATGTGTAATATTGTTGCTACTAGAGGGCTAGGGATTTCTAGATTATTTTGTCGTGTGTTATAAATACGTGCAGAAACAAGAAAGCAAGTTAACTAAGAAATAAGTAAACAGATCTAGAGTTACTAATTGGTAGTTTAGTCATGACAGATGATTTATAAAAAAGTTAGGTGAAAAAGAAGTAATAAAAAGTTAAGTCAGAAAACGTTAAGTTAGTGAAAGTGGAGTTAGACTGCATGATTGTTAGTTTAACCATAACGGGTGATATTTTAAAGTGAGTTTCACAGCGTAACAAAGACAAGGAGAATAATTTGTCTTGTCAAAGGGTGTCCTAAAGTAATTGAACCTGCCTGTGTGAGCTTATACAAAAGAAGTTATCATGAAGAAGCGATGACACCGTGCACTTAGAGTGGATGTAGGTTTAACCTGATGTTAGTGGTAGCTTAGTTGTAGTGTTATCTCGAATGGAACAACAAGAAGAAAGATGAACAATTTGGTGGTTTGGGCACTTTCTGGTTTGGCATCTTCTCAAAGGTTTATTGCCTTGTTTTGGGGTTTGTTGGGTAGAGAAACAACTGAAAGTGGGTGGCAATCATATTTCAAAATAAAACTTTATCATTGATGCTTTTTAGCGTGTATATTTGTATTATGCCTATTGAGTACCTTGGACATCCCTACATATAGAATCTACAGACTCTATGATGCTGCATTTGTAAATAGAGCGTATTGTCTTATGATACAGGTACACTGCTTGTTAAACTGATTTATCTTTCTATTTTAAGTCACAGTATTAGACATATATAAACATATACAGAGATGTATTAGGTCGTCAAGAAATCAATGCCACTTTTTTTAGATGAAAAAATCCGAACAACTTATATATGAAAACAAAACTTTTATTAAATGAATAGCATAATCGTGTGTTGCGTCAAGCGTGCCACATGTGGACGTGAATTGTCGTAGAGAAGAAGAACAACACCTTTCCCATATACGAATGAAGGGCGTTTCTGATGAAGGACTTGATTTAAACGTTCCAGTTGTTGACTATAGATCTCTCCATTGACAGTTCGCCGTGGATTGAGAAGTTCAAAATGCATTACTCCTTTGATGTCCCACAAAATGCAAAGCATCACTTTCTATAGATTGAGTGCAGGTTTTGGGGTCGGAAGTGGTTTTTGTCTAGGACTGAGCCATTGTTTTTGGCGTT
>NW_013667233.1:213498-242399 GCF_000517525.1 Limulus polyphemus | reverse complement strand
TTACACATTATATAGGCTACACTAACGTGATGTTTAGGGGGTTCGTTTAACTATCATACGTGATGTACATGTTTTTGGGGGTGGATAATTAAAGTGTTCCAAAACGCGACATTAATTTCTTGACGACCTAATAGAAGTTGTGCTGGGCAAGATTCTCAAAGATAATTTTTACACATATTGAGAAATAACACTATCAGAAAATTGCTGTGAACTACTAAAACCGTTCAGCTTTGAAAGTAACAGATATAGCCCCAAAATACTCACGTTCTTCTGACATGAAGACGCCAAGTAAAAGAAGAAAAACCACGAATAAGTACCGCATCTGTAAAGATAATAAATAAATACGTCAATATATGGCTTATACAGGGAAGGAAGGAAAGACAGATACATAGATATAAATTTGTGGAAAAAAAACATTTATGTGAAACAAATTATAATAAAATAAGTTTTTACATTAGCTCTTACCACCCTGCGTAGCCATTTTGAACATTTAGATGACAAAAAATGCAACAGCTAAGGTACAATATTTCAATATGATGGTTTTTATTTTTAACCTTAACACGTTTTTAGATTATTGTAAGTTAGTAACATTACGTTTTCTCCAATAATTGTATTTGGAAATAACATACTTTATGTTATTTTGTACATTCATTATCGTCTGTTCTTTGGCATCATTGTTTGAAGTGATGCAATTGTAAAAATTTAATAAGTTATTTTTTGTTTACATGCATAGTACTTTAAGACCAGATTAATTTACTTCAGTAGTAACGGAGAACTTTTAAGCATGTTTACTTCCAATAAAGTGTTTTGCTTTTCTGTAATACCAATGGTCAGTAGGTCAGGAAATTAAGCGTATAAAATGCCAAACTGTTAGGAGTGTTATTTCTACGCTTGAAATCTTCAGAATTAAGGTCATCATCTTCTTCTGTAATGAATCCATTAAACATAATCAAGTGACGATAAATTTATTCCTAATAATGTTCTTCTGAAAATTTCTTGAACATGATAGCCCCCCCCCCAGTGGCACAGTGGTATGTCTGAAGACTTACAACGATAGAAACCGGGTTTCGATACCCGTGTTGAGCAGAGTACAGATAGCCCATTGTTTGGCTTTGTGCTTACCTTCAAACAAATGAACGTGATAGTTGTTTCTTTGAAAGAACTAAGCTAGAGCCTTTTCTTCTTTCCTTTGTATTCTACTACTCAGAAAATAGCTATACAAAAGTGAAACTTAAATCATCATTTTACCCCACGAAAAAAAAACAACGAAGGTTTACAAACAAGTATTAGATGTGTTTGTTGTACCAATAATGCTACAATACTCTGTTCTTTTGATGGAACTGACATAGTTTCACTACCTGATTGTAATCGAACATCCAAGGATAAATCAAAAGGATACAGTAAGAACAATCGTTAATATATGGTATTTGTTATATTGTATTTTATATACCAGCATAACATGCTGGCGCCCCAATTACTTTTACAGTTACTCCAAGGGGTTTAGTGCCCGAAAACGGACCACGTTAAACTCATTCACCTCCTTCGAACAAGTGTGCTACGTTTGATCCCGCTAGCTTGTGAGAGGAGGTATGAACACAGTTTCAAACATGGTGCCCCCAGGATCCCGAAAGGAGGCCAGGAACACAAAATCCGATATCAGATTTAGGTTCAGGGACCCTAAATACCTACTCCTAGACCCTCATCATGCCTGCGTGATCTTTTGGTGCGCTTTAGTCACTTTGGTTCGAATAAAGAGGTCTATGTTATATCTATAAGGACACCTCCTAGACCACCTCGATTCCGCCTGCCAAGTTTGATCCTGCTCGCTCAAAAACTGTGGGAGGAGTTCGGGACAAACAAACACATTTACAAGTATACAAGGTGAAAGAATAATATATGATATAAATGATTTATCTATGCCCACCTTATAGCTTAAGCTATAAATAATATTTGAAAAAAAATGCTCTGAAACTTTCTAGAAGGGCATACAAACACGAAATTTGGTCAAAAACTGAATTTTGACTAAGTCACAAAACTATGCTAGAGATATACTTTGATGTCTTTAATTCTTTATGAAAACTTGGTGATTCGATGTATTATTTTACACGATAATTCAGAAACTATTGGACCAATGTTCTTGATTTTTGATGAAAATATTTTCAACTATAGTAGCTACTATATTAGTTACGAAAAACTTAATATCTTGCTTCAAAATGAGTTTATGGTAATCGAAAAATGTAAATATGAATAAGCTATTATAAAAATTCTAAAATCTGTATCAATACTTTGTTTTCCAGAATTAGGACTTATTAGATCATATTATAGTTCTAATATCATGCTGCTGAAAACTAGTAGACATTTGTGAGTAGTTTTAAACTAGTTGACATTATTTTGTCATTAATAAGGTCTAATGCTGGTGTATGGGTGTGGCCTAGTGATTAGCGTACCCGGATCGTGAATCCGAAGGCTCATGGTAATCGGGGTTTTCTTTTGGGCCGTGGATGAGATAGAAGGGTGACGGTCAAATCTCACTATTCGGTCGGACAAGAATAGCCCATGAGCTGGTAGTGTGTACTGTTGTCTAGCTACCTTCTCTTTAGTCTACCAGCTCAGAATTAGGGTTGACTTTCTGCGGGTAGCTCTAGCATAGCTTTGCACGAAAATACTCAAGCCAGCAAATACTTGCTGCTTCTTACAAATAAATACATTTCAGTAACAATTTATTAATTAATGGATTTGAAAAATATTTACACCAAAAGAAAGATTCACCTTTTTCTGCCAGATTGTCCATTTTTATTAAGATATTTTAATAAATGAAAGAGATATTTGAAAACATTTCCAGAACCCCCCTTCCCCGGGGAGTTATAGAGGCTTGCGTCTACAAAATGTCCTCATGTATAAAACTATAACGATTCTTTATAACATTACGCGAATTTTCTCAGAATTGTTGTTTATATTTTAAGGAAACTACTAACTTAGATTCTGCATTAATGTTTATCAACCAAAACAAAATGCATATAGATTTGGATAATAGTGTAATTATACTTGCTTTGTTGATTGTTTTAACAGAATTGCTTTATCTTTAACCTATGTTATGTTTTTCTAACTTTTAATGTTTATTTGTTTCAAATGTCTATCTTTATTCGTATATTGTTTGTTTGTTTGTTATGAATTTCGCGCAAAGCTACACGAGGGCTATCTGCACTAGCTTTACACTGCTAAATTAGGGACGGACTAGAGGGAAGGCAGCTAGTCATCACCACCCACCGCCAACTCTTGGGCTACTCTTATAACCAACGAATAGTGGGATTGACCGTCACATTATAACGCCCCCACGGCTGAAAGGGCGAGCATGTTTGGTGTGACGGGGATTCGAACCCGCGACCCTCAGATTGCGAGTCGAGCGCCTTAACCACCTGGCCATGCCGGGGACTTATTCGTATATGTACAGAGCGTTACAAAACCTCTTTTGCCATTATAAGATTGAGAAAATTAATGTTGCTTTTCTCGTTTTTTTACAGATTTTTAGACAATGTCACTGAGCATTGATAAACATGTGTAGATAGATGATCTGGACTGAATGTTTTCAGTACTGTACAGATTTTGAGGGCTTAACTTTTGAGCATATTCTGAGCATAACGTACATAGACATTGAGCCTATTTTAATCAACTTTTGGGACGCCCTGTATGTACCATAACGTGTTCTCGCTTATTTTCTATCCTCCGCTGTACCGCTAATTTTCCCATGACATTATCCTCTTTGCGTCATTTTTCGACTACAGTTACGTATTATATGTTAATATACTCCTTTTCTCTCACCTTAGCATGTCTGTTTATCACTACCTTACTTTCTGTTTACAAATATGTATTATATTCTACCACCCTTCGTACTTCTACATACCACATATTATTTAAACATAAGTATATTTTAGAACATTCCCAAATACATGAAACTGTAATCTTATATTTATGAACCTCAACTATTTATTATCTCTTTCAACTCGCTCTGTATGTTTTGGATTTTTTTTTCATTTTTATTATCCTTGTAGATGTCTGTATTTTTTTCTCTTATATTCAAATCGCCAGCGTTATCCATCGTAATATTTCTGTGTTTTCCAGTGTTTGCTAACCTTGAGTGGAGACTCCGCCCTTAGAGGAGAAATGAGGCTCACGCCCTGGTGGAGTAGACACCGTTCTGAGCAGTTGCCAAGCAAAAAACATAAAAAGTAAACGCTGATAACCCAATGCATACTAAATCTTCCCCTCCCTTTTCCTCCATCTATTTGTAAAGACATCAAGGACGTGTATTGGTCGCCTAGTGCTTAAATGTACATGTATTTCTGAAAGGCTAACAAGATTGTGCGGGATGTTATCATTAACATTAGCTTATTATATCAGTTGAAGGCTTTAAGGGTTTAAATCCCACTGCAGAGTGGACTTGTGTAAGGCTAGTACAATGATCACCCAGACAAAAGGATGAGGTGTGGCAAGAACTTCAGTTAGAACAAATAGAAGAAAAAGAAGACTGGATTATCTCGGCTGCAGAGTAGTTCTTAAAATATACATATATTTGAAATATTCATCAAGTAAATACCTTTCAACAAAAGCCTAAATATACTGCAGACAAACAGAGGCAAAGAGCTGGTATAGGTGATTTTTTACAATGTGAAAGCATGTTGACTATGAATAGGTAATTAGCTTGTTTTGTTTTTGTAATTAAGCACAAAGCTACACAATGGGCTATCTGTGCTCTGCCCACCACGGGTATCTAAACCCGGATTCTAGCGTTGTAAGTCCGCAGATATACCATTGTGCCACTGGGGGGCAGGTAATTAGCTACTTTTGTGAAAAGATTAAAAACTGAGAATAAACCACTTTGTTTCTGAAGCTGGGCGTGGCCTAATAGTTAGCGTGCGGGATTGCTGATTTGAGGGTCCATGACCCATGGCCAGTTAACGCCAAATCCAACTCAGAACCTTGGAGTTGTGGGTGCATCATAAGAGTGACGGGAAAAATCCCACTATTTAAAAACAGTAGCCAAAAAGTTGCCTTCCTCTAGTCTGTCAGTTCAAAATTATGATCAGCTAGTGCAGCTAGCCAATGTGTAGCTCGTAAATATCCAAGAAATGAAACAAACTCATTCTTTCTGTGCCATTCGCATCTGAATGCAGTCTTTGGTTTTATAAAATTAATTTCAGTTGTTCCTTTTTTGTTGAGTGAATATATGTGGGTTATAGTTGTAAAATTATAATATTTTGTTATCAGAATGTATTTATTTTCACTTATATCTTCTATGTATGATGTACAAAATCTAGCTAATGGAGTTCTATACAAGTATCATTTGCACTTGCCTTTAGTACAGCAGAGCGTAGAAGTTACACTTTTTCATGTACAAAAATACTGCAACTCCTAGCCTGGGTAGCTTACGGCTGAAAAGATTTCGAAGTTTGTAAAATAACAAGAAACAAAGAAGCAGAATATTCTTAATTAAAATTTTTCGATTTTCATTTTCAAGACTGGCACGGTCTTATGGTTATGGCCCTCGCCTTGCAATATGTCACCGAACCTGCTAACCCTTTCATCCGTAGGAGTGTTATAATGTGGCAGTAAATCCCATTATTCGGTGTTTAAAAAGTAGTCCAAAAGTTCAAAACGAAGGAATGCTAGGACAGATAGCCATCGAGAAACCTTGCGCGAAATTCAACGAAATCAAATAAAGCATATTTTTCAACTGATACACATCTATTTGAAGTCGAAGATCTTAGTAGTTAATAATTCTGAGGATTATGTTATTGTAAACTCGTTCTAAGTCAGACCTTAGATACTGACTGTTCATGTTTAATAAGAACTAGAAATAAAAAAAAACACTTGCGAAAAAACGTAAATGCGATATTTTTGTGAGAAGAACATACAAACTTTTAATTAAAAATTATTTCAAAAGTGTTGTTCAGTTAATATCTGAAACGGTTCTGACTTTACACTCAGTTCAGTTTAGAAAACTACACTTTGTTCCTGTGTCGAATCCGTCAGAACCTTCACGTATCTAACGGTGTGCAAAATGTGTCACAATTTCTAAATCCTAAATCTGGTTCAGAATGGACCAAGCATGACCGAATAGTTGGTGTACCCATATCGTGAATTCGAGGTTTTCCAGTTTTTGTCTCGTTGCCGCAAAATCGCGCTCAGCACTTGGGGTCGTGAGTGTACTATAAGTGTTGTTGTTTTAGCACAAAGCTACACAATGGACTATGTGCATTCTGTCTAAAGCGGGAAATCGAGCCCCAAATTTTAGCATTGTACGTTCGTAAACTTAGCGCTGACCAATCGGAGGACGTATACTATAACATTGATGGGCAAATCCTACTATTCAACCAGACAAGATTACCCCAAAAGCTGGCGGTGGGTGCTGTTTACTATCTACCTTCATTTTGGTCTATCAAACAAAGATTATGGACGATTAGCGCAGATAACTCATTGAATTTGTTTGTTACTATTATTTTTAATTAAAAAAAACAACTTTGAAAAATTAAAATACTTCGCTCGAAAATTCTGAAACAAACAAGCATACAAATTTGTATAGTTGCTATGCCACTGATTCTAGAAATAGTATTATCTATAAAAAAGTTAGCCACCATAACGGCGTCAGGCAAACTACAATTTGCATAGCATTTATTTCTAACAATCACCATTTTCAAATTCAAATCCAAAATTTCAAAAGAATTTTAATAAAGATATAAAAAACTTCAGCCTTGTATCATACAAGGTCTAACATCTACAGGTCATGTTGTGCGAAGTTGGAAAACAAGTCTATAATACAGAACCAAACATCATGAGAACGTAGACGATAACCTTGATAAATGTAGTTGCTATCACTCAGTTTTTATTATTATATTTACAAACTTAACATTTTATTTATGTTTCTCAATGCGGATCATATAAGAAATGGGGTTATATGTAACACTTAATTAGTTTAGTCCAAGATGACAGTTTAGAAAATGAACGAGTTTTTGAGCTTCCTATGCAAATAGAAGTTATTTTAGAATGAGGAAATCTATTTTTGAACTATGTAATCAATTATATAACAGTATACCCGTGTACTTACCACAGAAAAGATTGCGAGTAATGCACCCTAACATTCAGGTTTCGATACATGCGGAGGGCAATGAACACTTTAACGACACTATGAACAATATTAATATCTATTTGAATATCACGTATTTTGTTGATTCATGATGTTAGAAAAACAAGTAGGCCTAAGAAGTCTTGATCGAAATGAATAAAAAACCCTATAACGAACAATACGTTCCATGCATTAAAATATGGAATATTTATGTATTTTAAGACAGGTTGTAAAAAGCAATGAATGACTTTGTCTTTAAAGACAAGATTTATAAAAAATCATATTGTAGTTAAAACCAAATCTCACCATTGTTACGACTTATTTGCTGAAGAACTCAGCGTACTACTACTACTATATAATAATGCAGATTCGTTAATTAAAGAATCAGCTGTAAAGATATGTGTTCTTCTGTTAAAATTCGTTAATAAAAGCGTGCTAAAATGCAGATTTTAACAAACTCTATTAAAAACCTATCATTACCATTCGATGTTATAGGAACAACACAGATTGCCTAACAACTAACAGGTTTCAAAGAAAGAAACAATCCTTAACCTTTACAGTTCTGATATTTTTCTGAACACTTGATCAATAGAAACTATATTGTAGTTAATTTAAGGAGTTAGAATAAGGGCACGTCACTTTTAAACAGGTTTTACAGAAAACAAAGGGAAGTTGATTAATGGAGAAATCTCTGTGTAACAAGTTTCCTGGTGAAGACTGAGCCAACTAAAGATAATAAAAAACAATTAAGGTTATATTAAGGTAAAGGTTACGTTAAGGCCAAACAAAACCGTGTTTCGCTGGCCTGTCCGAGTTCTAATTGTCGCGATAGTGTGTGTTGTTGAAATGCATTTAGAAATTAATGTGCAAACTTCAAATACATTAGTAATTTTGTTTTCGTGGCCTAGGAACTACGCAGTGTAAAATATGTTTATATCTGATTATTCACTAGTGTGTGAAGTAATCTGATAGTGTAGTCAGTACAACACATTTTCTCTATATTTATTACGTGACTTAAAGACATACAATGTGGATTGTTTCTCATTCGAACTGTGTGAATAAGCGTGTGTCAGTTTCCTCCGTTAGGCTGTTTTTCTGATGTTTTTTCTTCTTCTTATCTTATAGTTGAAATATTCGTGTCAGTCGAGCAGTGTATACACGGATGCATTACCCCAATCTGAGTTCTAGATTAACACGTCATTCTACTATTAAAGTTGGTTTGTGTTTAGAAACTATAAGTTATCTAGCCACTTTTAAGATGCGTACAAACGGTCGGTTTCTTTAGTAGAATTTTATGCTGTATCGGAGGGTAGTTTGTTAAATTTTGATATTCAAATTACAATAAATGATGAAAACAAACACTTAAATCTTCCATCTTTCCTTCCTAGAAATCTATTTCTAAATATTAAGGTCTTGACCTAGTCTCGAACTGCTTCTGTGAGACCTTCTTTCCTAAGCTATAAAATGTGGGTCACTAGGCTCAGACGCTGCTGCCTTTGGCTACTGAAACTGTTCCTCGACACGGAAGTTTGATCGCTAGAGGAGGGGATAATTCGGAACGATACACTAGTCCTCAGACCAGGTGTTAGAAACCAACGATATGTGTGTGACTTAAAGTTATCTAATGACTTTTTTTATTCTTTTATAGTAACATAAAATAGAATGCAAAATAATAACTGTATATATACATATATATATCAAAATCCAGCTGAAGTCCAGCTACGACTTAAATAGAAGAAATGTTATGTTATTGTGTGACACTTATGGTATGCACTGTTTTTAAGTTCTGCAGTATCTCCATGGAAACATAGAAAACTCATCGTTCTGCCACCTTCTGAATAAAGCAATAGCGATAGTGGCTTAAAAATGTCAATAGCTTCCAATCAAAAGTATGATAATTACCTAGTCAAAAATCATTAAAGAAATCTCGCTATTCACACGCAGTATTGCAAGAAAATGACTTGTATATTAATATTTACAAAACAGTTACTAAAAATATTTGTTAAACCCGTTTCTTTTCTTTAATTATGTGGTAATAAAAGTCCTTCGTTCCTTAACTGTATTTTTTTTGCACTAACACTCCATCAAATATAACTCTTACTATAGTGAGAGCAGATATGCATATCACTCATAGCATTACAGTATAGTGTACCCTAATATTGTACTAAAAAAAAGATTGTTTCTCAATACGTGAAGATGATATGCAAAGCTAGCGAGACTTTATATTTTATAAAAAGTAAAACATATTTATTTTTTATCCGTATATTAAATGTTTATAGATACATTCTAATATCATAGTAGGCATGTACATTATTTCTTGGCATCACAGTATCGGATATACCGCTTCTAACGCTGTGGTATATTCAGGTAAAACTGAGTTGACCTTACAGCAATAGAACAGGTCTACTTAATCACAGGAGATTCACTCAAAATACCAATTACGAAGTAATGCTATATGTTTGAGTAACTGAAATGTGAGAACAACTGAAATAAATAGACTGGACATAAAGCAAAACACGAAATATTTGTTGTAATAGAATTAACACAAACACATAGTACGTACTTGCTTTTATTTACACGGGATGATCACTTTTACTGGATTTTATATATTCAACTGATTTGACTGAATCCGTGTACTAGATTGACTACATCCAATGTTCCTGACTTTGAAAGAAATGTTATATTATCCAGTGTAATAAGAGCTAACCTTATGACTGGTCATTCCCATTCCGACATAGGAGAGACCATAATTTCAAGATAGCATCTGTAGTACTATTGAAAGACACTGCTGCTATCAAACTCCTGGCACTATTTGCAATATTGCAGAAGTACCTCCATGGGCAGGACAAGTATTATCTTCTCGAGAATAACAGAAGAACAAAGGCAGCTAAGGTGAAATAAATTTAACAGCTTCCTCAACTGCGTGTTATGTGAAATATGCAGAATAAATGGTAATTTAACCTTAAACCCAATAAATCTGAACCTGCATTCTAGTTGAGGAGTGTGCTTTCTCTCACTCTTGAAAACAATTACACGTAACATAGACATAAAAACCTTTGGAAAAAGTAATATTTTACATAATCGAAATTTGAAAAAATACCACTTAAAAGAGAAGCTATATACAATATCAAAATAAACTCTTTAAAACTGATGCAAGTACACACATACGCATACCATCATCACCAGAAAATCTTTATAAATACAGACCTAAGTAATAGTTACATAATACATAATAATCACTCTTTAACAAAAATCATAATTACAAGTCTGTTCACTAGAAAATACAAAATCAAAAGTCCATACATAATACATAACCATACAAATCTTTTAAAAATGATTACAGTAAAACTATACCAATATGAAAGATACTGATGCATGTTAAGATGACCCCTTGCCAAGGAAAAACAAAGACATACAAAAATAATTATTAATAAAACATACTAAATAAGTGCCCCCAGTGGCAGAGCGGTATGTTTTCGGACTTATAACGCTAGAATCCGGGTTTCGATACCCGTGGTGGGCAGAGCACAGATAGCCCATTGTGTAGCTTTGTGCTTAATTACAAACAAACTAAATAAGTAAAATTCAGAATAAATGCTTCCAGTAAAAATATAAAATTAAAAATACAAAAGAAAAAACTCTTTAACATCAAAACAGGACACAAAATAAACCATTATAAAATCAGCAACATAATCACATTAACTAAACAAATATCTACAAAACATCCAAAAGAAATTTTTAATAAAACACATTAACTAATCAAAATACAAAATAAACACTTCAAAGTGAATTATAAAATTCAAAATCCAAAAGAAGAAACTCTTCAATAAAGATAATTTCACTAAAGTAACACCTTTCTTTAAAAGGAAAATCAAAGAAATAAACTCCAAAAATAGAAATATGACAGACACATTATAAAATGAAATTTAATAAATAAATAACTAAAAGAAGAAAATGCAAAGATACGTATGAAAATATACAACATATATACTTATCTAATGGTAAGAATGCAGTTTTGTTCTCTTTCTCTCACTTCAGGCTGGTCTGCAAAGCCTTAAAGTCAATGGTTGTCTGGTGATTGCCCACAGTGGTCAACATGATAATATCACAGGCTTTGGCCAGAGCCCATCTCATTTCATCAGCTATATTAACAAGTGATGGACTTATTCTTTGAGCTGTGATGGAGGATATGCCCTTCACCACAGCCAATCTTCTTCCCAAGTGTATAGGGCCCAGTCCTCTATTCATTTTGTGGTTATCTCCTGGCAATGCCAGAGAAAGTGGATCTGCTGGAGTGTAAAGTGGTCTGTGAGGGTAGTTGGTAGTACAGTTGAGAATGTCACCATAAAGTGTCACTGAGTCAACTCTCAGGGCCTCTTCAGTAGTAAGGGTTTGGCTTCTTCAGAAGCAGAGGCACCCCACTTCAGTACTATGGTCACAGTGGTCTTGTCCATTGAGGTAAAAGCTCCTTCATTCACTGCAAATGTTCTTCTCGTAGTTGATGGTGGTGTAATTAGTGCAATCAGCAAAGCATTCTTAGCTGGCTGGTTCTGATCCTTGGTGGTGGTTCTTTTGGCCACCAGAGTTCCCAAGGAGGTTGTGGTAGTGCCAATCAAGCCTTGTTCATCTTCCTCTTTTTCTTTTCCCATCACTCAACTGCCTCTCAAGGAATTTTTCTAAGTTTTGGGATTTATAGATCCTGAAGAAGGTGGCTGACTATCTGTTGCATTTTCTTGTTGTCATTAAACAACCTCTGACAAGAACACTTACAAGAGATTTCCAGTGCTGAGACTTGTGCCATTTTTCCTTTTGAACTGCTGATGTTGAAGCAGTTGGCAGTGGTGGTTTAGCTAATGGCAACCTTAGATTGGCTGGCATAGAAGTGGTTACTCCACAGTGTCATCTCCGCAGTTGCTCTTTTCTTTCTGTCTGGTGACTGTGGCTGCTCTCCTCAGGAGACTTCAAAAGCCAACTTTATAAACAACTCAGCAAGATCTGGAACATCCAGTGTGTCAGTCAGCAATACATCTTCATCCATCAGCTCTACTGGCTTGAAAGTTAGGTCATCACCAGAGTATTTGGATCAGCAGAGAAGTCCAGTTCCTTACAGAACAGAAAGTTCTGATTGTATTGATTGTCAGATTGGCTCTCCATGGCATAGTCAATAGAACTGTGGGGATTGCTTTCAATAGAATGAAATTTTAGCTATTTAAAGAACAAGATAGCCAAAATGGACACGAATTCGGGATTAAATAGTAAAAGTACAGACTGAAAATGTATGGTTGGAAGATTTTTGATTGATCAAAGGGTAAGTTAGGTGTTGAAGTTGGAAGAGTCATAATTGCTTGGGTACAACCATTTCTCCCCTTGGAAACTACCTTCAGAAGCAGAGTAATTAATGGATTACCTTGGTAAAGCAATATTTCTATTGTGCTTACATGTGCTCTTACTTTAATTGTATCTCTAGAACCTGTGAACTTTCTGGTCCACAGACCTCATTAGCTTAATGAATACCTTAACAATCATGCTGCCTCCTGTTGCTAGCATGCAAATTCTTTAGCCCAGATCCACTCCTTCCACTACTGTGCAGTTGTTACATAAACAGTGCTTAGTTCCAACAGGAAAGGAGTGAGGCCAAAACTGCAAAATTGGATACTAACATTTACATTGTCTTTTCTTGGGAATCTTCTTTTAGTTACAATTTTAGTACTATCTTTGGTATGATTTACAAAGTTATTACTTGGATGTTAGTTTCTGCCTCTCCTTAGTACACTCACAGACTGCAGTTTTGTACATCTTATATTGGAACTTTTACTGAAACAACGTTAAGAAAATATTTAGAAAACTGTGCACTTTTAAAATATTTTCAATCTGCATCAATGAAAATATCTTATCACGATAAAATAAAACATTGGATATGCAAAGTTTATGTTTATTGTAATATCTAAGCCACTCTGTTAATATCTTGTACTACTGATAATTTTATCTTATTATAAGCAATTTGATTCAGTACATTCTTGCACTACTCTTACCAAAAAACAATAGGTAAAGCTGTACTTTCTCTTAGACATGGTGTGAGTCTCTTTGTTACTCTTTTTCCTTCTATTAAAATTCCCTTTGTACTGAATATTTCAATGTCAAAATGGAAAACGTATCTCATTAGTGTTCATAAAACTAATAATAGATGCCCTATATCCTCAAATAATACCTAACAGGTCAATATTTATTGTTAACCTCTTACTACCAGGTCTTAATATTCTGGTCAAATCTTTTAATCAATTTGTTTGTTACCTAATAGTTGTTTTTTGTGTGTATTTGTGTTATACAACACTAGTGAATGACTTCATGTAATGTTCCTATATGCATGTGTGACCCCACGCATATATGTATTTAATTTATACAAGTATATGCTATGACATACTCAAATAGCCTCTGGCTCCAACTTAAGTTACATTGTAACAATTTTGGGTTACACAATGAAGGCCACATTTTGATAGCTGTGTTACAATATTGTGCTGCCATCTATGATCCATCAAACTCAACATCTGATCCTTCTAGGCACCACAAAATGAATAATCACTGACAGAATTCAGCTTAAAATTCTTGCAAGACAAGAACATATTTGTACTGTTACTATAGTACATACCAATATACATTCAGATAAAACATAACTCCCTCACTGCATATGGAGAAGTCATGTGTCATTCAACTGTACTGAAATATATCTAGTGAAGAATATTTATCATTCTCCATAGAATCTCTCACCAATTAGCTAGATCAGGAGAGTGATTCTCGGACAACATCTCTTACATTTCACCCCAGAAAGCAAGAGTTCCAAAGTCCTTTTGGTCTTGTTCCTCTTGAGATCAACAAAGCATCTTAACTTCAGATAATCAAGTGGTTGTTTGGCATTTTTGGTGCAAAGCAACTTGGCTATTTGCACCAAACAACCTGTATAAAAAAGTCAAATACTATAAAATGTACAAATAAAAAAGTTAAAAGCTAAACAATGCCCAAAAATTAGGTAAAAAACTAAATAAAAGCAAAAGGGGCCAATGGCTCGCAAAAAGCTAAAAACACAACCAAGTTGAACAGTGTCACCATCGCCAAAGACATCATATAACGTCATACATAAACGCTTAGAAAATACACGTCTAAAAGGGTGCCACTGCTCACAGTCGTAACGACGGCGCGAAAGTAAAACGTGTGCAATTGTGACTTGAGTGTCACAAAGGCCACGTATTGACAGATCAGTCACACATAAAAGAAAATGATGGGTTAAAAACTGTGATTCGTGCATAGCCTAGCCAAGAGAACTTCCTCCCCTTGGTCCTTACAGAAATAACAAAAGTAGGTTTGATCTGGAAAAGATTGTTATGACTGCCAACTGGCATGAAGCCGGGCCTTGAACACATATGGGACAGACATGGCTGTGACAGCACCAGAGCAGATGGACATAGCTGCAGTGTCAGCAAGTTTCTTCCCAAGAAAACCTACGTGGCCAATTATCCAGAAAACTAGATAGTAACAGATGACAAAAAACTGAGCCAGTCCTTTCTGAATGTCTAAGAGAATAGGGTGAGAACTTACATTAAGTGATTCCTGGGGCAGTAGAGAGCTAAGAGAGTATTTGTAAATAGTGCAGTTAATGTACTGATTAGCTTCTGTGTGATCCTGGGAAAGAGAAATACCATACAACTCGGCAGTGAATACAGAAACTGCAGAGGGGATCCTGTGAGCAACCACTGAGTCACAATAAACCATGGCAGTGCAAGGTCATCCAATGATAGACCCAATTCAGTCAGCTGTGCCTGGATATGAAGGCCAAAAGGAAGAATGGCAGACCATCTATTCCCAAAGAGTACAGCTTATCAAGGAAGGAAGACACCCCCCCCCCAAGTCGGGATGCTGTAGTAAGGATTGAAGCTTGGTAGCATATTGTAATGAATGTTGTAAATGTTGGAGATGAAGAGGAGGTTCATGGGACTCTGAACTGGTGAAATGTGGAAAGCCCTCATGCAGAACCGAAGCCTAGATGGTGTACAGGGTCCAACATCTTCAATGCAGTGGGTCTGACAGAACCAGAGACCCATAGTCCAGCTTGGATTGCATGAAGGCAAGACATATCTTGAGCATAGAACATCTACCCATTCTCCAAGAGGTGGAAGAGAGGATATAAAGGATGTTAGTGCCTTTGTACACTTGACACAAAGCTGCTTTATGTGAGGAATGAAAGCAAGCTTATAGTCAAAGATAAGCCCCAAGAATTTCGTCTCAGGAACCACGGGAAGAGCAGCATCACCAAGATGGAGCTCAGGATTAAGGTGTAAACCCCGTTGACAACAAAAATGAATACATACAGTTTTAGAGGAAGAGAAGGTGAAACCATTTACTGTGGCCCACCCCAATAAGCGAGTGAGAGCAGTCTGAAGCTTCCATTCAATAAACTTCATGTTTGAAGACTGACAAGAAATGTGGAAGTCGTTGACATGGAGGTTGTTTGCAACAGTATGAGGAGGTTGTTTAATGGTAGAATTGATCTTTGTACTGAAGAGGATGACTCTCAAGACAAAACCCTGGGGGACTCTATGTTCCTCTGTGATAGAATGGGATAGGGTCGAACCCACATGGACTTGGAATATCATGTCAAGTAAAAGTTACAAATAAAAATGGGTAAATGGCCACACAACCTGTAAGTCCAGCAAAACGCCAAATCTCCATGCAGTGGCATAAGAATTACAGCATTTTCACCATTAAGTACAAAAGATTATGGATCAACACTATCAATTCCCTTAACAGTCTTGAGCACCTCAAATCAGATCCCCTCTAATTCTTGTTTTTCAAGAGAAAACAATTTCAGAGATCCTAACCAGTCCATATATGACACTTATCCATCCAAGTTATTATCCTAATAGCCCTACTCTGAACCCTGTCCGACAATGTAATGTCCTTTCTAAGGTAAGGAGCCCGAAGCTGAACAAAATACTCCAAATGTGGCCTAACCAGTAACATTCACAATGAGATTATAATCTATTTAGACATATATTCATTATTCCTGTATATGCACCCGAAAATTCTCTTCGCTTTACCATTAGAAATGGCACACTGCTTTGATGACTTAAAAGATTGATCAAAAAGAATACCAAGGTGCTTTTATTCTACAAAACATTAAGATTATTCTCATCAAAATTATACTTATAATTCAAATTATGATAACCTACTTGCAAAATATTGTACTTATTGTAATTAATAGCCATCTGCAATTCATTCACCCAACTCAAATAATCCAAATCATGTTGTAAGGCTGCAGCATCATCCTCACAGTCATCAACACCCAAGACCTTAATATCGTCAGCAAATGTAAGTAATTTATTGATCATTCTTTCATCTATATCGATAACCTACGTACAAAACCTTGTATCTATTGTAATTAAAAGCCATCTGGAATTTATTCACCCAACTCAAATAATCTCTTACCCTTAATGTATATAAAGAAATATTTTCCATTAATGTTTACATTTTCATCCAATCTTTTTTATCATATACCCTTTTAGATTTTCTAGTATCCTATTTGACCAGTTCTCGTGGCTTTCTATAATTCTCTATGTCTTCCATCATTGCACTAAATTTTCCTTTAATTTTTTCCTTTATACCTTTGTGAACCAACCTGATTTTATACTGGCAGCCACCTTTTTTTTCTATAAGGAACATGTCTGTCTAGATCCAATAACTCTCTCGGATAACAATCTCCCTTCAGTGAATGACTCTCCCGCTTGATCATAGGTTATTCTAATTGTGTAAAATGTCATTTTCTTACAGGATATTCTATCTTCAACTTATCAGACTGAATCCGTGTACCAGACTGACTAAATCCAACATTCCTTGCTTTGCAAGAAACGTTGTGTTTACCCAGAGCGAAACATTATTCACATGACTGGTCATTCTCATTCAATGTACAATAGTAGTCCTATATACTAATGGGCTACACGCACACCACTTTTTACATAGCAATACAATCCATACTAGCTGTGTAGTATATTAACAGGATACATGTATACAGCCTCTAACATTACAATACAATGTACATTAGTAGTCTAATACACTAATAGTGTGCATGTATGTGGTATTTGCAGACGAAACCGTAATGGACAGGTAACTAATACTGCAATACGAGAGATTGAAAGGAAATGCTTGCAGAATAATAAATTAACCCAGGTAGGAAAAAAAAAGAATCAAACGAAAGTATAAAACAAATAAGAATATTTATCTCTTATACAAAGAATTGGTGCACCAAATCCCTAGTATGGTGTTACAATCCTACATTACCTGTGTTATTGATCATTCTTCTTATACATCTGAGGGGAGGTTAACTCTCAGCTTATACTGAAACGTACAAACCTCTACATCACCCTTTCATTTGGGTGTGACCCACATTCCAGGAAAGAGATGATACAGTAGTCTGGCCAAACAAGAACAGGCTCTTTTGAATTATTAAAGAAAATTTACGACTACCTAGTCTCTGTATGCAAGGACGTTAAATAAGTGTATAACATCTGGATGAAACATTTTGAAAAATATTCCTGTAAATAATTGAATAAAGTTATATACCTTTCATAGATACAGAGGGGTAAAAACCTGTCATTATTTCAACTGCTTGTTACCCCTCTTCCTTATCGAGACCTTGCTGGAACCTTACACTAAGAATTAACAAGCTACATTTAAATGTCTAAATAATGCGGCCATAGTGTCCGAATTCATCTCTTTCGACAGCACATAAGATGCCATGACACATACATGATATCAATAAGAGCTTCCGATACAAAATAAGCAAACTGGTTCAAAGCATAAAAATAACTACGCGTTGGTGAAGTTAATCTTACGTAATAAACTAATTAGAACCATTTAACATCATAAATTAAATAAAAAGAAATCGAACTACTATAACATTTGAAATGCATTAAATCATAATTTAGGTACCCATGCTATTAACAACATTTTTGGCCACAGTTTTAATCATCATTCACGAAGTTTGATCAGCATAGGATTCTTAGACTACTTCTAGTGCCATACTCTAAGCTAACAGTGCCCAAGAGCAAACAATAACTTTATTACACAAATATGCTCCAACAAAATTAAGTACAGGGTGAAATAAAAAATTACTATACATCAGAATAAGCTTAGAATGAACCTAATGTATGATTGCAATAAAACAACCTCAGAATAACCTAAAAATCATAAAAAATAAAGCAAAATATAACACACAACTAACTTAAAATAAATAAATGCAATGTTTAATAAAGAATTTCACAACTGCCGAATTAGTGAACTGAAAAAAATTAAACAAAATACCAGAAAAATAACACATATACATTACAGAGTCAAATATAATTTCGCATGTAATAGACGATCAAAAGTGATTTAAGACGATGTAGACATAAGTGAAAACCAGACGGAGTTGAATGCAATAAAGAAATAAATAGAAAATAAATAAATCACACCATAAAGAGAATTTTCCACAATAACAAACCTAAAATAAATGGAACTCGATAAAATACAGCATAGGCCAGATATAACACAAAACATACACATCACAGAGTTAATAACACCAGGGAATAGCACACTATAAATTTAAAGTTATGAATTTAAATTTGAAACACAATATAGGGTACAGTGAATAAGATAATCATAAGGAAACTGAAACATAAATCGCAAACATAAGATGGAAACAAGCACAAATAGACGTAATGGTGTCCTTAGAAGGATAACAGAAGGCTATAAGGTCTTATGAAAAATAACCTGCTGAGCACCCCCTTTCAGGCAGACTACCTTCTTTGAAGTTGGTGATTCTCACTGGCTACCTGTGATCTGTGTCATTCACTTTCCCATAACACTAGTCTTCCGTCCATCGTGCAGCCTGCACTTAGCAGTGGTGGTGCTACATTTCGATGACTTCTGTTGTCAGGTGCTGGGGGATGGTGGTTGGAGTTGCTACCAGGAGGTTGAAGGAAGTTTTAAAACCATAGATATCAGCTTTGTGCCACCAGAAGCAGAATGTTTGGTCTTATGGTACCTTATCCTTCTTCCCACTTTTTTAGTGGATGCAAACATTTTACTTGGGTTTGGGATGAGGTCAGTTGTTTGCAGGTATGTTATTCACCTTACCACATATTGGCACCATTCCATATATAGTGGAAGAGATCCTGGCTCTTCCACTTCTTCTCTGGTTATCAAATCTGTTTAATCGGCCAGGATTAAAGAGGTGGCCCCCAATGGTCCTGCATCAGGTTTGCAGTAGCCATTTTATTCTTAATAACCATAGGTTCAACCACAATTACTTCTTGGTTTGTCCCTGGCTGGGCAGTAATTTATTTTCATGGTCTCTGTTTAGCACTGTGTGTTGGTGGTCAAAAAGGACAGGTCCCTCAAATAATCTAACAGGATGATATCCATATTCTCTTCTCGAACATGGGTTACAATTTTCACTGAGAATTTTTCAAAATAAATCCATGATTACTAGTTATCCAGAATCACAGCATTTCATAACAAAAGCCAGTATTGAAAACGTCTCCTTTATTCATCCTCTGATAGGTCAGAAGTTCTGTTAGCAATATAGGGTTAAACGTTTTAGTCAAGCAGGCCACAACTCCAAGTTTTATAAGAAAGTTTCAAATTCAAGTGCAATGTATGTGCCACTTCTTACAGTAGGAATGATGAATTGACTTACTCCTTTACTATAAAAATGCACAGCTCAATGCATCAATCTTTCATGGAACATACAGCTACATTAACCTGATCTCTGATTGCATTTCACCCCTGACAGCAGCCTTACTTGTCCAGAACACAGCCATCGTTCACATACACGTAAGTTTCTTACACCACTGTCTGGTTTTTAAGGTAAAGGTCTAGTTTGAATGGGGAAAGAAGTAAGAAAATCAAGCTGGTTCCTTATGTTATTAATGAAATTCAATTACCTACTTCACAAGCAGTGACCATTATATCGCAAATAAATTCAGAATTACATTCATGTAGCCAGCACAGAAATATGCTGTAATGTGACTAATAAACGTTCATAATACAACATTTGTGTATAATAACTATCATGTTCAAAAATAATTACCAATATTAAGTATTCAGTAGCATCTGCAAAGTTTGAAGCAGTTTAGCCCTATAAATTGAACTTATTTCTTATTAAAAACTACGAAAGTTAATATATACACCATGTTTTCTTTTTTCTTGAAGAACCAGTAATCGTAGTTTCATCTCATAAAAACAAATTAGTATAATCTATTAATGTTGCCACAATGTTCTTTCACAACCATCAATGAAACAAACGCATTCACCATATTTCTTATTTGGTGTGATGTATATTATCTTTGTACCGTTTAATCTTGCAATAAGAGGAAATCCATATTTTTTTACGAAAATTTCAGTTAAAAACATTATTTAATATTAAGTAAACAAAATGCACAGCATGTTATTATCCCAACATTTTAAGCTCATTACTGTGGTACTTGTTACACTTATACAAATTCAATATTTAAGCCAAATTTATTATTGATAAAGTTATCCCTTATGATTTTGAGATTATGTGTATAATGAAATATACAAACCAGTATATATATGGTGTGACATGTCTATGCATTTACACACGCACTTTTTCCATCCACAATATTATGTATTAGCCAATTAGTACATGAAGAATCTGATCAGCGGCATTATAACACCGAGGAAAACTAATGGCAGTATCAGTTTCATTTTCAGTACATTGGAACCTGTGTATGAATTTTAGGTGTCACCTATTCAGTTAGAACAATACTAAATCGAACAATATCACGAAAGTAAAAGCAATCATTGATGGGAAACTGTTATTCTCCATCTAAACCACATTTAAACACAAAATCTAATATACTAAAAGTGTGAGGGATGAAAGCAGATTACTTTTCCAATCATAGCAATCAGTCCAAGTCTCAAGTTTCCATGCAAAATGATACTCATCTTCCAATATTTATACAGTATGTGCCAGTTTCACAGTATTAGTATTAGTATTAGAACACAACTTCATTTCTGCATTTCGGAAAAGCTGACATAGCTCTAACCATCCTACAAGTATTATCTCGATACATTAGCATGAGACAACATAAAGTCGTATCAGCTGATAAGTAAAATCATTTGAGAATTTTTTTATGCAGATGTCCACGAATTTGCAACATAAAACTTATCTGACTGCTCAAAAAAGTTAAGGATGTAATATCTCAGTGTATTGATACGTTAGAGATCCCCCATCAAAAGCGAACTCAACAATCAATATTCTAGAATGTCATTTGACAACCTCAGTTCATCTAGCTATATTTATATTGTAAGTATTGCACAGTTTGCACTGAAACAAGAGGGAATCATCAACATTTTGGCCAATCAGAGTATTCAATCTACTCCTCCATTAGTGCATCCTTCCAGTTCAACTTCTGCTGGATAGTCAAGGTCCCACTGAGTGCACGATCTCCACTGTTCCTGTGGGCACTGTTTTTTAATATATCATTGTTTGTAGGCACAACTCATGAAATTGTCACCTAGTATTCAACTCAACAACTATCATATCTTCATTTAACTTCAGGGACGGTCTAGTTAATACTTCCAGCCTCTTCCTCCTCATCAACATACTTGTGCTCATTATGTAACCATTGAAATGAGCTGTTGATATGCAATATTTTTTCACAAAATTTCTGCTGGTGTTTTTCATACATCCATTTTACCTTAAAATAGATGTACATATTGATATTCATCAACTAATACAGAACACATATTCCTGCAGCTCATTGAATACCAGGATATTCAATTAACACTCAATCAATTCTTGCTCAGTAGCACAATATGCTAACATAAATACTCATTCCAGTGAATTTGTTTATGGTTAATCAACTTAACAAGTATTAACTTAATAGTCTGTATTGGCTTGGCTGAAGTAAATAACAACGACCAGTTAACTTTTTCATCTTTTAGAATAGAATACTCATTGTATTCGGGAAGATTCTCTACAAAGGAGAAACCTACAATTTTCTGCCAAATATTTTCTTGTCATGTGCATTTTTTCTTCTGAACAAATGGCACAACATTCGTATTAACTCTCAGTATGGGCCTAGCATGGCCCGGTAGTTAGAGCAGTTTGCGGGTCGTGGGTTCGAATCTCTTCATCAAACATGCTCGCCCACTCAGCCCTGTGACGACCCATCCTACTATTCATTGGGAAAGAGTAGCCCATGAGTTGGGAGTGGGTAACGTCGACAAGCTGCTTTCCCTCTAGTCTATAACTTCAAATTTAAGGATAGCTAGTGCAGATGACCCTCGAGTAGCTTTGCGTCAATTTCAACAAACAAACAAACAAACACTCAGTATTAATTCAAAACACAATACAAAAGCAACTTTTACAGCAGGTATTTTTTTATTTTAATTATTACACCGTTTAGACTCATAGTATTGAGCCATCATCAGTTAAGAGTTACATTCAAATAGACATTTATAATGTTAACCTATTCTTCCTTTAACTATAACCTTGGTAAATATCTGACCTGGATTATTTAGCACACAACAACTTAGATAATACCATTAAGAATACCCTCCACATTTTATTGACACCTTAACTAATTTAGATCCAAAACACAAATATGCAAAATCTATGTACCCAAATTCCAAGAGAAGAAGCCTTCGAACTTGCTATTAAACTAATTATCAGTCACAAATAGCAAAATTTCCATATCTTTATCAAACCTTGCTTAGCCTCGCCACGAAGTTGTTCTTTTTTAAATTTAATATCAACAAATCCCTACGAAACAACCAATTATTACGAGAAGGTAGGAAAGACCCTTTTTGTAATTCACAATGCAGTTTACCATTTCTAAAGGAGTGCCGAAGAAAGTCTCATGCCATCATTCTTAAAACTGAAAATTACTACTTATAACCAAGTCAACAGACCTAAAACGTAAATTTCAACAAATACTCAGCGTAGCTCAATGAAAAGTACTTAAATACATCATCCATGAAAAATAAAAGATCTCAGAAAATCTAAACACCATGAAATCACACAAACAACTGATTTGCAAGAATTTATTCAGCAAACGATTTCTATCATCATCGACAAATCATCAACAACTATGTTTACAAACAGAACTTGAAACTCAAACAAAAACTATACAAGAAATTAGAAAATCTAAAACAATAAATAGTGCAATAACAAAGTCTTCATCAAACTTCACAAAACCTAATGCCTAAAAAAGGCATAAACTTTGTCGTAACGCTATATAAGCTACCTAAAACTGACATAGTTTTTGAGAACTAAGGAAGAAGTTAATCACGAAGGTGAACCAAATTAAAAAGAACAAAAAATATTTCCATAATGAACAAAGCGATTTGTATAAACAAATTCAGACACTCAAGACAACAGCTTATTGATTAATTTGTTATGAATTTCGCGCAAAGCTATACGAGGAGTATCTGCGCTAGCTGTCCATAATTTAACAGTGAAATACTAGAGGAAAGGCAGCTAGTCATCACTACCCACCGCCAACTCTTGGGCTACTCTTTTACCAATGATAGTGGGATTGACCGTCAGATAATAACACCCCCACGGCTTAAAAGACAAGCATATTTAGTGGGACGGAGATTCGAACCCACGACCCACAGATTGCGAGTCGAGCGCCCCAACCATCTGGAAATGAAGACAAGAGCAACCTTCTTTTCAAAGGTTCCACGGATTCCATCATAGACTTCATGAATAATTCTCCACAAATCAAAAAGAATCTTAAGAACTCATTTTAAAACAAAATTTGCCCCCCCCCAAAGAAAACGTTGAATTATAAAGCTGCGTAATAACCCCTACATAATTAAAAAAAACAGACAAAGGCCAAAACATCGTTTTAATGAATAAATCATAGTACATCTCATTAATGCATGAAGAACTGAATGATCTCAATAAAGCTCAGTAGTATAAACGAAAAACAAATGAACAGGCTTTTAAAGGCACTTGAAGGAAAAGGCTGTATAACAGTTGAGCACTGGGTAAAATGCCCCAATAGCAGAGCTCCTCAGCTCTACAGACTGCCAAAAATTCCTAAGATGCCTATGAAAATGCGTTTCATTCTGTCAACTTATTCTTCCTTTAACCATAACCTTGGCAAATATATAACCTGGATTATTTCAGCGTATAATAACTCAGATAACACCATCAAAAACACATTAAAAAAGTGGATCCAAAACACAAAATGTGCAGAATCCATATATTCAAATTTCAAGAAAAGAAACCCACATACTTACTATTGAAATAATTGTCAAAGATCCAAAACACAAAATCTCTAAATCCTCACCAAACCTTTTATCTTTGTTTAACCTCGCCATGAAGTTCTGTTTTAAATTTAATGACATCACTTACTGTCAAATCGATGGCGACTGTATGGGTGGAACACTACTAAGTACAATAGCAAAAATATTTTCAATTCAATTGGAAAACAAGCCTTAAACATATTTCATCTTCATACTCGAATATTGATTGAAATATGTCGAGGATGTTTTCTGTGGTTTAAACTTTGAGAAAGAAAAAGATAGATTCTCAAGTTTCTCTAGTAAAGAGTCTTTCTTCTGTGCTTCCTTCAGTTCCTGCAAACCTAATTTCAGGATGTCGCCTTTTGACACTTGCAGGGGCCTGATGTCTTGTTTGCTATTCTTTTCTTGAACTCTGGTGTTAACAGCAGATGCTTCATCAATCTTCTTTCTGTCTAGTTCCTCCAGATTTCTACTACCTGGTATGTTTCCTATCATCAAGTCGTGTATTGGTTCCTTGATACACATGGCCTCAAGGTATTCTACATAATATGGAGCATCCACCTTTATTTCTGCTGTGGGAAACTTTCTCACTGTCCCATCAATTAGCACACACACAATCTTGTTTCTATCTAGTTCCTCCAGATTTCTACTACCTGGTATGTTTCCTATCATCAAGTAGTGTATTGGTTCCTTGATACACATGTCCTTAATGTATTCTACATAATATGAAGCATCCATCTTTATTTTTGTTGTGGGAAACTTTCTCACTGTCCCATCAATTAGCACACACACAGGCGTATCTTGTCTGTCATCTGATCATTGGATACTAGACTAGTTCTCACTGCTGCACCACTGCACCCAGTGTCTCGTAGAACCTTAACTTTCTCGTCCCCAACATAGTCTTCACATATTGGCATATTATATTAATTGTTGGCACTTCTTGATATTTGTCACATGCTCCCATCACTATTGGCACTGTTGATCCGTTTTCTAATTTGAGCCGACCATTAGTTGTGCACTCATTAATCATTATCTTTTGTATTGAATCTGAGGAGTAGACTTGATTATCTTTCTTCTGGCAGCTACATCCATAATGCCATTCACTCGTTATTTTTCTTTCTTATCAGCACTGTCTTTGTAATTGGTTTCAGCTGTTGTTTTCTAGCACTGGACTTGCACTCCTTTGCAATGTGTCCCATTTTATAACAAACATAGCATCTCTTCTCCCTTCTGTCTATTAACCTCCTGTCCCCTTTGGTCAACTCCTGCTTCTGGTCATTCTGGACATTCTTGGACTTGCCAGTTATACTACACCCGTGGTCTTCCATATACTGTTCTGTCAGCTGGATCATCTCATTTACGTCTCTTGGTGCTCTCTCTTTTAACAACAGTAACATGTAGTTTGAGCATGTGATCATGAACTGTTCCCGCACTATTTTCCCACCTGGACGTGTCAGTCCGTCTGGTGAAATAACGCCGCAGACGTGCCCCAAACCGAAAGACAGTTTCCCCGGTGTCGGGTTTGACTCCTCTGAACTTTCGACGAAAACCTTCTTTAGTAAGTTGAAATCGTTTCAGTAAAGCTACTTTTAATTTATCATAATCCATGGCATCTTCTGACGTCATGCTTGCACATACTTGTAGGCCTTTTCCTCTGAGAAGTGGGCTGAGACAGACTGCACAGTCACCTTTGTCCCAGTTCTGACTTTGGGCGAATCTTTCATATCTCTCCAGGAAAGCATCCATGTCATCTTTCTGTTCGTCAAATTTGGGTAGCTTGGGCCGGCTGGCCCTGATTCCCTTTGTCATTCTTGGGTCCTTCGATTGGGCGAGTTTTGCAATCTCAATCTGTGCTCTTATTATCTCTATTTCTAGTCTCCCCCCTCTCTCTTCTTTTTCAATTTGTATTGTTATTCTTTCTCTCTCCATTTCTCATATTTCCTTTCTCTCATTTTCTTCTCTTTCCTCCAATCTTTCATTTCTTCTTTCTTAATCTGTCTTTTATGTTGCCATTCTTCTCTCTTTAGCTCTTGTTGTTGATTGAGAAACTCTCGTAGTTCACTGTCTTTTAACCCAAGACGTTCTACAATTTCTATCAATTTATCAAAAGTTGACATTGTTCTATACCGTGATTGTAATATTCAAACTATATGCAATATTACTTCAGTTGTGCATAGATAGGTCTCCTTCTTTTTCGCTGGCATTCACATTTTCTTTAACCACCGTTTACCACTGTATGATCCTGTCGTGGACGCCAATTTGTCAGGTTTTGTTTATGTGGATTCTTATACAGTAGGTGTCTGTGACTTGTTGACGGTAAAGGTAACGATGAATGAACTCCACAAACTACACTTGTTTTTAATTAGTATATATATATATATATTCTGAACAAAACACATACAAACGCATCACCACCTCGATCTTCTCATTACTTATGCTTCGCTGGACCACTTTGTATTTCTTGTCTCATCTTTGGTTCCACCACCCCTCCACTTTCAGTTCTTACGTGCCAATATATACTCTCGACAACAACGAGTCACAAACGCAAAATACAACATCAAAATTAGAAAAACAAACGAAATAATATAACAATAGTCATACAACACAACAAATTAGTAATATTATTTTATATCTTGACAGTCGCAGTTATCTAAAGTAACTAGTGCTACTTAAGTGACTGATCATTGTTATTCTAACCTATGAGAGGTCGTAACCTCGAAATACCACCTTCTCTACCATTGAAGGACATTGCTTTCGACGCCCTTGCACAACGTGCAGCATTACAGCAACACCCTTCATTGCTAGAACAGGTATTATCTCTAGAGAATAACAAAGGAAGAAATGCGTCTAAAACGAGATGAACTTAACGACTTCCTTGACTATGTGTCATGTGAAACCTTCACATGTACAAATTAAATTAAAAGTCAAGAATAAATACTATTTTAATACAAGAGAATAGAAACTCATGGTGTATCTATATACCACTAAGATCTCTTTCTGGGTGGTTCTGGTGACCACATTCATCCATTTTCCTTTTGTTTTCCAATGTTTTTAAGTATAAGGGATATTCCTGTTTTGAAAATTCTTAATCCCCGATCCAATCACATTTTTCTGATCTGATGGAACGAATATTTAGCGTTGGAAAGTGTTGTTAGATACCGTTCTTAAATGCGACTAGTTTCCGGTGACATTACACTACCTACACAATGCTAAACAATGTCAAAATGGAGTTCTGTTACATGTTATTCTATCGCAACCTTATATTGGCTGTGATTGTCACAGGGCTTTTCGATTTACATATTCAAGATCGTTTTATTATAACGTACTCAATCAATCTCGTAGAAACGGTGAATTAGCTGATTTATTTTATATTCACTTGTATTACAAAAAAAGCGACAAATTAAATAATATTTGTTATTCACTTGTAATCAGAATAAGCAGACATTTAATTGTTTTTGACATTCCCCTGAACTCAAAGGAAACTGAAATTAATCGTTTTTCGATATTCACCTGCATTAGTAAATTACAACATTAGGTTTTATCTTGAAAATTGACCAAAAGATATAATTACATGTTTCTAAAGCAAGAGTTGAAAGAAATTTACGTTAGTTACAAAAATTTCAAATTACGTGAATTAACCTTTTTTATGGTCTGATATTGAATAATTATACATTAAATTTTAATTAACCAATTTCTTTTAAACGCTATTTCAAATTTATATATTCATAACTGACCGAACATAAGTATTAAAAAATTGTTTAATATATTGTAGAAGTCTCAATACGCTTAGTTTAATCGTGTTTTTTTTTCTCTGATGTCAATATACTTTAAGAGATACGAGTTTAAGGTTTTTAAATTAGAGTTTCTTTAGAACCCGAGGAAGGTTATGCAGGTTTCATTATGAAGCAAGTGATTCCAAGAAGTAATTATTGTCTAAAAAAATGGATTATTTAGTTTGTAATTACAATTAACCCAGTATGACGCCCAGTATCATAAGGGGTCTTTGATCATACAATTCAAACATGATAATGATATACGGCGCATGTAATATGTTTGTCAAAGAGTGTTCTTTCTTCATATAGCTTCAGGCAGTTTCACGTGACTGTTAGATATTTTATAAGCTGAATGCATTATTTTCTGTCTCATTAAGTACGTTTGGTTCGTTTCTTTATTGATAAGAGATTATTAAATTAAAACATGTTTTAAAAATACCGATTAGTCAGTATAACTTACAAAGACTTTAATATTTACTATTCTGTTTACTTCTGTCACCGCGTGAATTGGAGCCATTTCTCAACACTGGCAGTTCTTACCCAATTCTCGTTTTGTTATATATTATAAAGGTAATATATCATGCATAATATCTGATAACACTAACTAGATTTTGAATTCTAAGCGTAAAGTACAACACTGGAAGTCGATCAGTAGCGTTAAATCATTAAAAGTTTACAATGAAAGTCTCTCACGACCA
>NW_013667233.1:207544-213366 GCF_000517525.1 Limulus polyphemus | reverse complement strand
AGCTTTGCACGAAATTCCAAAAACAAACAAACAAACAAACTCTCACGACCAAAAGTTTTCGGTGGATTTTACTAGCTAATCGCCATTTCAATTAATGCTTAAAGGGAATTCCTCGGACAAGAAGACACTGATTATATACACTATAACTAAAACATTAGTATCAGAGGTAGAGAGAAGTCTTACTGCAGAGCCAAACCACAGAATTAAAAAGTATTTAATGCCCCCGGTGTTTCAGCGGTAAGATTGAGGGCTTATAACATTCAAAATTGGGGTTTGGTCCCTTCAGTGGGCACAGGAAAGATGGCCAATTGGATTAGATCTGTGCGTAACAACAGACAAACAAACAGCAGTACACTTAAAAAGGTATTGAAACACAATTTAATACAATTTAGTTTTGAAATGATTTAAAAGGCTGACTACTAACTAAATTATTTAGGTATCAAGACGTGTTGGTATATTGATACGTGTTATCATTCCCTGAGGAACAATAAAATAATCGCGAAGTTCCAAATGAATCAAAACAACATGAAGGATGTAACACTTTAAATTTTTCATTGTATCGAAGTAGCCGATGTGGATGAAAAAACTCCATCTAACATGTCTGCCCTCAAGCTTAGATCCCCAAAATTGACCCAACATTTTATGATGAAGTACATTTAACATTCTAGATATTATCTTGAAAATTAACCACTAAATTAATTACAGGTTTCTAAATAAACTTAAAGCAAAATTTATGTTAGTGAAGGAATTTAAAATAATTTGAAAGTAGCCTTTTCAATACGGAATAATTATATTCTAAGTTCAAACGATCTGTATAACGGAAACATATATAACCAAAATGGATTATGTTACAAGCTTTTCACATATTACCATATTTTACTTTTTCGACTTTCTTAAAATTTCTAATGAGTGAGAATAATGGCGCTGAAGCAAGATAAAGCTTACAGGCAGTCTCTGAAGAAAATCTGTTAGTGATCTAAAGTGATATCAGCGCTACGAATGTTCTTTGTTGAAAAGTTAATTTCGCTTAAGTAAGTGTGTAGCCTGAAAAACTGAAGTTTTTACTTTTAAGATACTCTCTGTTACTTCATCAGCTTCGTGACGATTTTGTATTTAAATCACGAGAACCCGATGTTTAAGTTACTGCTTTCACATTCTTTTTCTTTTTTTAAGTGGAAATTTTAGGTTTTATATTCATAAGAAATTTTTCAATTTTTTCAACTTTGCTTTGATTTTGTATTGAAATCCTAAGAAACTGTTCTGCTTTTATGCTCCCCTTTTCTAGATTTTGCTGGACTGGTTAACACCGGTCGTTCAACTTAGTTTTCAGAATGGGCTTATTACTATGCTGTGTTGTTTGTGTTTTTAACTTTTCATTCTATTTAACGTTTCTTATTGTGCTATAATCACAAGTGTAACTTTTACAGTAAAACCAAGTTGTTCTAATGATTCATCCAGGATAATCGGAAGCAGATAAACAAGATCACATGAATAGATAAGCCTATTAATTAATGTATATCATTCCAGAGGAGGTGGATCAGTGTAATAACATCACAGAAAATATAAAGTGTACTGTGTAAAGTATAAATAAAAATACTGTTAGCAAACAGAAGGAGTGGTATCACCAGGTTTTGAATATGCATTTTTTCATACGTAGATTTATAGTCAAAGAAAAAGCTTTTGGTCGCATAGAGTGATTAAAGCTTGACTGACGGGACTACAAGTGATTAAAGTCGGCAGATAATACCAAGAAGAATGAAAAATGTGTTTCTCTCTCTACGCACAAACCTACATTAACACAGTCACAACACACAGAAACAAGTTAGAGATTACTCTCTCTAATGACAGGCTAAAATCGCATGTAGATGGCCTTTGCATTACTACACTGCCCCAGTTTTCCATACATTTCATTTTAGTGATATTTAGATTTTTACCCTCACAATTCCTTCGGTAAATACAACAGTGTGTGGAGTCTATAGGTAAAAGATGTAATCTCTTAAAGCGTTATATATAAGCAGACAGTGTGTATACATAGAACAAGAGAAAGTTCTGTAACTAAGCAGTACTTAAACACAAACGTACTACACACATCTTTCAGTTATGACCTTAGCTGTGTAAGTTTCATTTTCTGAAAGTTTTTATTAATCGAACTGTAACGATTCTTTTGTTATCGACACTTGGAATGTTATTTGTCTCACTTTGGATTATCGTTAATCATGACAAGCAATAACAAGTTTTGTGACTATAAATGTATGTGTATATTTATGTAATTACGCATGTATGTGTTGACCCGGCTTTAGTCCTACCGCATCTTTTAAATTGTTTGTACGATTTAATCTACAACATTTAATTTGTTGGCACGGTAGTGACTTCCGTGAAGCAAGAAGGATGGATTAACACTACCGTGATTATATATCCAACCAAATTAGAAGGACGGATTAACACTACCGTGACTATATATATCCAACCAAGTTAGAAGGATGGATTAACACTACCGTGACTATATATCAAACCAAATTAGAAGGACGGATTAACACTACCGTGACTATATATATCCAACCAAGTTAGAAGGATGGATTAACACTATCGTGACTATATATCCAACCAAATTAGAAGGACGGATTAACATTACCGTGACTATATATATCCAACCAAGTTAGAAGGATGGATTAACACTACCGTGACTATATATCCAACCAAATTAGAAGGACGGATTAACATTACCGTGACTATATATATACAACCAAGTTAGAAGGATGGATTAACACTACCGTGACTATATATCCAACCAAATTAGAAGGACGGATTAACACTACCGTGACTATATATCCAACCAAATTAGAAGGACGGATTAACACTACCGTGACTATATATATCCAACCAAGTTAGAAGGATGGATTAACACTACCGTCATTATATATCCAACCAAGTTAGAAGATGGATTAATACTTCCGTGACTATATATCCAACCAAGTGAAAGGGATGGATTGAGATTACTGTATATCCAACCAAGTTAGAAGATGGATTAATACTTCCGTGACTATATATCCAACCAAGTGAGAGGGATGGATTGAGATTACTGTATATTCAACCAAGTTAGAAGATGGATTAATACTTCAGTGACTATATATTCAACCAAGCTAGAAGAAGGATGGATTAATTGTGACGTGATTATATCTAGCTAGGTTGAAAGGATGTTTTGGCTCTCTATATATGACCCAAAATTTGGCCAAATCTGGAGTATTATCACAGCTTTTCCGAACATTGGGATCCCACTATTCTTATATTTCTGAACACTTTTACATCACATTAAAACATATCTGTTTTAGGTTACAAGAAATAAGCAGTCAAAAGATGATAAAGTTATTGTTCTTCTTCTCCTCCTTGTTTTACATTTAGTAACCTAAGAAGGACCGACACCACAACAAATTTATTTATTTATGGTTTGTATTAATCTAAATTGGGGTTTTTCAGCTACAACACACAAAGTAATATTTTTATGAATATGTTTTGATACGTTTTATGGAGAAATGCTTTCCATAGCTACTAGGGTAAAATTCATAACTTAAGGGCTTAGGGGCACGTGGAAAATCAGGGAAGAGGGAATGGCACAGTGGTCTAGCATGCTGCGTCTGTATTGATATTTTATTCTAAAAGCTGGAATTCGAATCCCACTTTCAACATAATTTTCACTCGAATTAATTTGAAAATAATAATCACAATAAAAAGTAGTGCAACTGGAACAAACAACAACAACATTAATATAAGAAATAGTGCAATTTTTCTCTTGTTTAACTTATCACTTTATAGGGTTTCCCCTTTTATATATCACGCCATTATATGACTAACCCTGTACCCTAATTCGGATATATTTATACATGTAAAATGTTTTGACCACATAAATATAAATACATTAAGTAAACAAGGAGAAAATAGTTCGGTAACCTTATGAGGCTTACGTACATATAGTAATTCTTAGTGTAACGTTCTCACACTAGAGTGAAACTGCTGACGATTTCCTGTGCCAGCTTATAAATGAACTACTTAAACAAACCAGTTAACTCAAACCTAAAATCTGCGTTCGATCGGGTAACAGCGAGGTCAACGTATGCTGGATAAAACCTGATTTCATCATTTCTTCGCCCTTGTTTGAAATTCTGGTGCAGTCCATGCAGGTATTTTGACAGGTAAAACGAGAAGTTGAAAAGTTTGAAACTTGCCCTCAGCGGTTAGGTGACACAGCAAAACAAAACACGACTCATCTTTTCGATACTTGGTCTAATTAAGAGAAGATTATTTATAGTATGACTTTTGTATACGAGTATTAAACTTTGATATAGGCTGCTGTCTTATAATACCACAATAACATGTAGAGTTCCAACTAACGTCTTGTAGCCTTAAGATGAAGACATGTTTTTCAGTTTTCCTTTACATTCTCACATTGTCTTTATGTGTTTTTTGTGTGTGTGTTACACAACTCCGATGTTTCAGATTCGAGAGAAAAGTGACTTTCAAGAGTAACAATGTATAATATTAAGCTGCAACTAAACAATATTAAAACGATTGAAATGCCGGCAAACTTGTTTCTCTGTAAAATTGCGTTGTTTTAGCGTTAGTAAAATAATTATCTTTTGAATAACTTTTTTCAGCAATAAAAATAGGAATCAATAGAGGTATGATAGCAACCACACGTGTGAATCACAACAGGAACTATAATGTAGGTTACTCAACCAATATCCATTTTCTCGCCTTTCAAGAAAAACAGAAAAGGCAGCGAAACGAATTATCCTGATTATAAATTAATTATATAAGTTTGCATAACCATATGCGTTCTACATGGCGCTCTCACGCTTACAATTACATAAAACTAATCTAGAAAAAGAAAGAAGCAGAGTTTTAAATACCGATAGGTTAACGACATTCTTGCCAACGACCAACTCTGTTAGACATCAAAATAAAATTGTAACCCTTTGTCTAAATGAGTAATATCGTCTGATGAGTAGCAAGAAATAGTGCAATTTTTCTCTTGTTTAACTTATCACTTTATAGGGTTTCCCCTTTTATATATCACGCCATTATATGACTAACCCTGTACCCTAATTCGGATATATTTATACATGTAAAATGTTTTGATCGCATAAATATAAATACATTAAGTAAACAAGGAGAAAATAGTAAGGTGTGAGAAGCTACCAAATAACCAGTGACTTATCAGTTCTAAGTGAATTCAAGCACAACGATATTGCAATTTTGGGATTGAATTACTACCACCAAAAAACCTAAAAAAATATGATAAAATTAGTTAGAAAATATGGTTAAGCTAAAACACGTACTAGTAATTCTTCTTGTCTTGTTGTTAATCTAGATTTTCAGTCAAAGCTGACAATGCATTATCACTGAGTAATAAAAGACAACAAATTGCAGTAAAACAGTTCTTTGAAAATATTCTTTATTTTGATACCAAACAAATAAGTCACAAGAAAAAACTGTTCAAAAATGGTGTTCGATTTCATATCAACCAGTTTGATTTTCTGTTGTACTTTTAACACCGTTTCTTGGTACTTTTAACACCGTTTCTGTTGTACTTTTAACACCCTTTCTTGGTACTTTTAACACCGTTTCTGTTGTACTTTTAACACCCTTTCTTGGTACTTTTAACACCGTTTCTGTTGTACTTTTAACACCCTTTCTTGGTACTTTTAACACCGTTTCTGTTGTACTTTTAACACCCTTTCTTGGTACTAGGCATTTTTCAAAACGGATTATTAACCAGACCAGATTAACTATTTAGTTAATATTCAACGGCTAATAGCAAAATATTA
>NW_013667233.1:203805-207523 GCF_000517525.1 Limulus polyphemus | reverse complement strand
TATTCTTATTTTGATACCAAACAAATAAGTCAACAAGTAAAAACTGTTCAAAATGGTAGTTCGATTTCTAATATCAACCTAGTTTGATTTTCTGTTGTACTTTTAACACCGTTTCTTGGTACTTTTAACACCGTTTCTGTTGTACTTTTAACACCCTTTCTTGGTACTTTTAACACCGTTTCTGTTGTACTTTTAACACCCTTTCTTGGTACTTTTAACACCGTTTCTGTTGTACTTTTAACACCCTTTCTTGGTACTTTTAACACCGTTTCTGTTGTACTTTTAACACCGTTTCTTGGTACTAGGCATTTTTCAAAACGGATTATTAACCAGACCAGATTAACTATTTGTTAATATTCAACGGCTAATGCAAAATATTACAATTATTTATTTTACAAGTTACAGGTTTGGCAGTAAAAATAATAATTTGTATTTAAACAGGTACTACGTTTCGATCGCCAGTGCGATCATTTTCAAGTACGTATATTTACTGCTAAAACGTGTATACTTGAGAACGACCGCACGAGCGATCGAAACATCGTAGCTGTACAAACAACAAAAAATCTTCCTTACTATAAAAGCTGTTACTTTTAAAAATACTGATCACCAGTGAGTAAACTCAAATTAAATTATTCATCATAATTATGTGTTCTAATAACACCTCTCATTGAGAGGAACTTCATCTGCATAACACATAAACTTTATTTGTTTTTTAAATTCCACATAGACGCAGAACGTCTTACTGGTCAATGATTCGAATGATTGCCAGGTATATTAGGACAGTACTCTAAACGCACCATTTACACAAATAGACCTGTTCATTCCTCCATAAAGTAGTTTGTCGACCGTTCACAAGCATGCTTTATTTATCAAAATATAATAATAAAAAAAAGAAGAACTGTTAGTGCTAGCGCGTCTTGGAACAAATCAGGCGGTAAGTAAGAAAAACCCGTTTTACTGATACCACAGTGTCGTCCTCTACCAGAACTGGTAGTTTGTAAATTGACCTAGAAACGAATGAATTCTCGATGGTAGTAGGCTAGAATTTACATACTTTGACAATGGACTTTAAGTTTTGTGAGTCAAAGCTAAGTATTGATATTACCATAAACTTAATACTTTAGTCGCCGCCTTGAACAAAATTGGCTTTATACACATGGAAAAAATGATAGATATGTTATAAAATAACGAGTTCATCTTCGACAAAGAGATAAATTCAAAATAATGCAACATTACTTCCCAAATAGAGTCGCACGCACTTATATTAAAAGGTTAGATTGAATCTTATAGATCCTAAGGTCAGCCGAGTTATCTAAGATTGGTTACAGCCTTCTTTTTGTATCGTAATAAGTAATCAAAACGAAAAAAACTGTCTGTCTTTAGGATTCCCTGAAATAATCTAAAAACGCTGATACGCTTATCCCGGTTAATTTACCTTAATGAGGATGGCCAGTACGAACGTAATAGTTATCATAACTGAACCATCTAATAGTTTACGATACACACAGTTCGAACCATTTCAGACTATAAATCACATATACTAATGATCCTTGGTTATCAATAGAAATAAAATAAGCGTATTTCGAATTCAAATATACATGATGATGAAGTAAGTGAGGGAGAGAAATATATATATATATATATATATACACAGAAGTTATTAGTGATTATTAAATATAACGTCTATAAGCGACTTCTGCCTGTTAAACTGAAACCTCTAAAAATCAGGAAGTTTCTGATCAAAACAGATTTAACCAATCTATTCAAAAAGGATGGTGTTTGGATGGAAACTCGTTCTAATTAAGCCAATAAAAAGAATGACATTTCTTTAACAAACAAGTCCAAACCAAACCGTTCAAAAAGTGCAACCATGTTTTAAAAATGGTGGAAGAAACACATCTAACAAATTCCTTCAAAAGGGGTGACATTTGTAAAAGAAACAAATCCTGGCAAATCTGTTAAGAAGAAAAATTATACTAATGACAGAACATTTCAATCAAAATCATCCTAAAAGAATGGTATTTCTGCAAACCATTCAACAATAATCACTTTTTCTGATATAAACGCGCCCTCACATTCCTAGTGGAAATCACAGGAAAGTCACTCAAAATATACTTTCATGTTTGATAAAAGTCCTGAAACAAACTTATAAAAAGGATGAAATTTCTAAAAAGGAAACTCTTCTAACGAAATAATTTTCATGTTTTTGGTGAAAAATCATAACCAAACCACCAAAGAATAATTGCTTTGACAGAAGCACGCCTTAGTTGAATAACTCTAAAAAGAAATAATGTTTTAGTGGAAACAAATTTTTATCCCCAAAAATTAGGAATGCCGACGTTTCATAGAAATAAATTTTAAGAGATCCACACAAGTTAAAGATTGTTTTTTCACTAAAAAATCTCATCCTAATTAAATGTGGCATTAAGCTAGATGTACGATAACGTAGTGGTGATTCGCATAAGTAACCTATTGTACATTCATTAAGTCAGTAAAGCTATCTTTTGTATTAACATCCACTGGTCGGAAATCAGGTGTGGATTGACACACGAAAACGCAAAACACCTAATTAGTAATTGATAAAAAGCAATTATATAACATAGTTTCACAGTATTTTACCATTTGTCTGACTATATACTGATAATATCTATGTAAAGAGGCAACTGAATAAGGCATTAAATACTCGTCATCTTCACCAATAATGCTCATTATATAAACGTAAAGCAACGCCATGAAAAAAAGTGATTAGCTAATATTTAATAGAGAAGTCATGCTTAACTATCTGATCGAGAATATGTTTATGCCATTTTGTCAAACTTACCTTACCAATCTGGCTTGTGTTACAATAACTGTTACCAATCTGGCTTGTGTTACAATAATCGAACTTATTTTCTTTCTTCTTTCTCTTTACACTTGACAGCTTCAATATTTTCGCGAGGAGAATCTCTGGGATTTATTTTGCACGTAAGGTCCAGGGATTAGATATAGTCACTCTTACACAGCTTTCATCACTCCTACACCTTTGTATTAGGAAAATCAGGTGGAAATTTTCGTGTCCTGTTAGATGGCGACTCAACTTGTAAACAGAAGCAAGAGCACAAGCTGCCGTTCTTATAACCGCGTTTAAATGGCCTGGGGCGGCTGGCCTCACTAACATAGTTTGAAGCTGTCCTAACCTGGTTATAAACTAAGTCTAATGAAAAAAAGTATCGCTTTCCTTCATTGTCGGCTTCATTGTACGTTTTGTAAAACCTATCACAAAAAAGTTAACTGTTCTATATAAAATGTTAGCACAGTACTCTGTTCGAAACAAAATGTTCGCGATAGTACCTTGTTCTAAACACAATGTTAGTGATAGTACTCTGTTCTAAACACGATGTTAACGATAGTAGTCTGTTCCAAACAAAATGTTCGCGATAGTACTCTGTTCTAAACACAATGTTAGTGATAGTACTCTGTTCTAAACACGATGTTAACGATAGTAGTCTGTTCCAAACAAAATGTTCGCGATAGTACTCTGTTCTAAACACAATGTTAGTGATAGTACTCTGTTCTAAACACGATGTTAACGATAGTAGTCTGTTACCAAACAAAATGTTCGCGATAGTACTCTGTTCTAAACACAATGTTAGTGATAGTACTCTGTTCTAAACACGATGTTAACGATAGTACTCTGTTCTAAACACAATGTTAGTGATAGTACTCTGTTCTAAACACG
>NW_013667233.1:199152-202955 GCF_000517525.1 Limulus polyphemus | reverse complement strand
AAGAAAACATGTTTACACCATCATAGGAAGTGAGATCTACAACATCAAGAAAACATGTTTACACCATCATAGGAAGTGAGATCTACAACATCAAGAAAACATGTTTACACCATCATAGGAAGTGAGATCTACAACATCAAGTAGCTCTCACGAATTCGTTAGTTCTTTTCGCTTAAGAATTCGAGGTTTTTATCTTCATGATCATATGCTCCGATCTTTACTCCAGGGATTAGAGTGAATTTTAAACCTTTTCTTAAATGCATGTAAAATACTCAAGAAGAGGGAGAATGGTGTTTTTTATAGTATATATGAGCTTCGTAAATTCTTTTTTCAATACCAATAATTAAGCTTTTTTCTTAATGTCACAATGATATTACATAACACAAATCATAACAAATTCTAAGTTTCTGAAACCAGAACGATCAATAGTTATCTTTCCACTCTTAAAGGCTGACTCATTTCGACATTCTTTTAACAGTAATGTTCATCAAACTAAATGTTTAACAAACTAAATTATATTTCGTAATTTGTATATGGAAGTGTTTCGCTAACAATTTTATTAAAACCAACAACAACAAATAAAGCACCTACTTAAATAATTATTAACAATTAAATAGAGTTGCGTACGTTGTAAATAAGCGAGTCACAGCCAGGATAAAGTCGCAGGGGAACATAACTTATCAGAACTACTCTGTGACATTGTTTGACGTTGTGTAGGTAGGTAGTGATGCTACATGAAATAGACTGCTGTTGAGAAGGTTGTGTAGCAGATCTTTCGTACACAAAATATTCATACATTCATATCATTAATATGTATTCAAATCGGGAAGTTAAAATTTCCAAGATCGGGTTATCACTTGTGCTTAATGGAATTCAAAATTAAAGGAATATGAATCAATTTGGGGTACTAGGACCATCCAGAAAGAGGCCTGCAACAAGCCTTACTCCAGCCATGATGAGGAAAGAAGGTGTTTCGTAACAGGTGAGAATCCATGAACACAAATGTCAGTGGCAAACGTCATCCACGTAACCCAGGTAACAATTCGCAACATGCTAAAAAAGGATGTCTGTAAAAGTGACACAAGTCACATGTACACAAGTGGCTTCCATAAAGTACTTGATCAACCGTTGCATATCTTAATTAGCTTGATAATTAAACGGGTATTTATGTTATTCCGTGTTAAAACAAACCAGTCATGTTGTCTAATTCAGCGTCTATGGATTTCTCTGAGATTGTCGTCCTCCTACACGCTCCATGGATTATTAAAAAACTTGTAGGGAGGAGAGTTGTGCTTTGTACAGGACAGCCTTACGACAGAGCATTTTGCAATGTAAACAACGCCTGCAAGGCTATTTTGAAGATGCATAGTTATCAAACAAAGTATGACTGGACATGGCGACATGGACTGTAATGACGTGGTTATTTTATTATATTATCGTTTTATTATACAGTACTCAACCTCTGTATTTCTATCTTTTAGTCACACGAAACTGTGACAATAACGATTTTTTTTACAAATTAATTACCTCCTCTGTTTTGTTTGAGAATTTCGCGCAAAACAACACAAAAGCTCTATGTGCATAGCCACTTTTAATTTTGATCTGATAAACTAGTTGGAAGGCAGCTGATTACTTTTTACTGATCAAACAGTGGGATTTGATTGTCACTCTGATCGTGCACTCATGGCCTCAAATTGCGGAGCGCATATTTGGAGCAACGGGGCGAGTACTATGATTCTTGGATTTGCAATTAGGGCATTATAATAAAAAGGCTACGCCAAACCCTATTACTTAGCTAATTGCTTAGTTAAAAGTAAAAACATAGTCCTGACTCTTACTTGTTTTTTTGAGAAAAGATGCGTGTAACAAATTTTAAAACAACTTGGTTAGTTGAAAATTTAAATGAGTAGCTGCGAAACAATAAAAACTCTAGCTACGTAACTGAATAATCTTTATTATAACATTCGTGGTTTAAACACAATTCAACTTTTCAGTAACTTGAACACAATTATACAGAAAAAGATAGATTTAAAGGACTGTGTAAAATTTAAATCTTTGCTTATGTATGGTAAAAAAGGCAGGACAAATTCCATCTTTAAATGAGCAAAGAATATAATCAGAATATTGGTTTACAATACTCTGAATAGTTTTATTTTTACATGTTTTTATTTGAGTTATTTAAAAATCTGCAACAAATAAACGCAAGTGAGAAACTCAAACACTTGATATTTATAACCACAAACAACTCATTCAGAGATGGAGAGAGGATATAGATCCAACGGAATTGTGGTCCTTTTTAAAGTAACTTATAAAGTGTACAGACAGAAACGACTGTGAACGTCCGTGATAGTTCTTTTTCTTGGTGGTGGGATCAAATTTCTCTTGACGCTTAGATCACATATGTTCTTGATGTTATATATAACATTTGTCTTTATTGTATACAATGTAGGTTGTATTCTTTTTGAAAGTATATATAACGCTTCTCCTAATAATGCAGTTTACATGTAGGTCACATTTATTCATGATGCTATATATAAAGTTTCTCCTGATCGTTTATAATGTGCATCATATTCTTTTAGAAAATATGTATCACATTTCTGGGGAAAATAGTGAATTAATGAAGATATTTATCAATACAATAATCCAGCAAAGAAAACAAACGAATATTAAGAAGGAAATGAGGTGAGGAAACAGAAGAAACATTAAGTGATTCTTAAAGAAAGCACTAAAGCTAGAGAATGTAAATGGACATAGGTAAATATGGAAAGAAAACTAGAATTAAATAACCAAGGAAGTTAAATTGTGAAGCTTGTTTGTTTGTTTGTTTGATTTTGAATTTCGCGCAAAGCTACACAAGGGCTATCTGCGCTAGCCGTTCCTAATTTAGCAGTGTAAGACTAGAGGGAAGGCAGCTAGTCATTGCCACTCACCGCCAACTTTTGGGCTACTCTTTTACCAACGTATAGTGAGATTGACCGTCACATTATAATACCCCGACGGCTGAAAGGGCGAGCATGTGGGACAGAGATTCGAACCCGCGACCCGCATGTTGCGAGTCGATCTCCATAACCATCTGGCCATGCCGGGCCTAAATTGTGAAGCATCGGACAAGACCTAAACAAAGATATAGTTGTTAATTATCTCAAGGAAATAAATATGTAGTTTTTAGTTTTTCATAAAATCAGTAAACATTGAATAATAAAAATGATTAATGCTACCATACAATAGATGGAATAAGAATAATTCAATTACATTACTATATATAGCAGAAATCGATAATTGTCATTAGGAAAAACCAATCATGTTTCATGTGAAAATGTAGATTCCTAATATAACAAGGTCTCCATAGATTCTTCAGTCATTTAGATGGTTAAAAAGGATTGTTAAAGATACAATAGCTCAGTGTGTGTTTAATTCAGAATTAAAGAACATTAAAACACCATTTCTAGAAACGCTCATACGAACAGACTAACATTTTATTTAGGACAGAGTACTATCATTAAAATTTTGTTTCGAACAAAGTATTATCACTAACATTTTGTTTAGAACAGAGTACTATCACTAACACTTTGTTTAGAACAGAGTACTATCGCTAACATTGTGATTAGAACAGAGTACTATCGCTAACATTTTGTTTAGAATAGAGTACTATCACTTACATTGTGTTTAGAACAGAGTACTATCACTAACATTGTGTTTAGAATAGAGTACTATCACTAACATTTTGTTTAGAACAGAGTACTATCGCTAACATTTTGTTTAGAACAGAGTACTATCGCTAACATTTTGTTTAGAACAGAGTA
>NW_013667233.1:191466-198241 GCF_000517525.1 Limulus polyphemus | reverse complement strand
ATGTAGATCTCACTTCCTTTGATGGTGTAAACATGTTTCTCTTGATGTAGATCTCACTTTTCTTGAAGCGTAGGTCACATTTTTCTTCATTATGGAGATCCTTTTGGTTTTGATGGAGTAGATCACGTTTTAGTGATGAGGTAGATAATATTTCTTCTTGATGGTGTATTCCACGTGTCTTTTCATGGTGTATACCACGTTTCTTATCATGGTGTATTCCACGTGTCTTTTCATGGTGTATACCACGTTTCTTATCATGGTGTATACCACGTTTATTTTCATGGTGTATAACACGTGTCTTTTCATATGTATACCACGTGCATTTTCCTGGCGTAAAACACGTGTCTTTTCATGGTGTATACCACATTTCTTATCATGGTGTAAAACACGTGTCTTTTCATGGTGTATACCACGTTTCTTTTCATGATGTATATCACGTGTGTTTTCATGGTGTGTACAACGTTTCTTTTCATGGTAGAGGGCGTCACGTTTTTTTATGCATAGAGTAAATTACATTCCTGTTCATGTTTTCTTCTTGATAATGTATATCACTTTTCACTCCACACGAAAAGTCGTTTCCTTTATCTCTTACCACATGAATAGAGCTTCAGGCAACAAATAATCATGTGCAGGTCCATCGAGATATTCCCCGCTGCCCACCAGGAGGTCTATGAGAGTGGCAACAATGTGTACGGAATGTAACACACCAGTACAACACTTTAAAGTAAACTTTAACCGCGCTTTCGATCACTTCTGCGTGTAAGCAGCATCATTCAAAAAACGATTCGTGGGAGAAAACACATCAATTCTTCTCTACAGGGTCCATGATGGCTCTCGTTGGCCCTGCTCGTACGGAGATTATATCCAGTATTGTGCTTTTCGTTAACTCCTGGTCTTTCCCATACAACAGCTTAAGCTAGGAACCGACATGAGCTTTGGAAATGTGCACAGTCTATCACATTTGGTTTGGTTAGAATATTCAGGCGACGCTACACAAGAGCTATTTGCATTAGCAGCCCCTAATTTTGAGCTGATAAACTAAAGGGGCGATAGTTAATCAACTGCACCCACTAAAAACTGAATAACTGTATTTGTTCGTTACTCTTATGATGCACTGACGGCCCCAAAGTACAGAAAGCAATTTTTCTGCCACAGCAGCACCATGGACTCTCAGATCCATCGTCAGGCAACTAATCAGATGGTCACATCTGGTTTCAGACACTTTATAAAGGTTTACAGACTGTCGAAAAGCTGTCGGTAGCTTATATGTAGCTAGATTATTTCACATAGGGTTTTCAAGTATCCACACGAAAGAAAGGCTTAAATTTTATTTTTGCTTTAATGTTTTCTAAATTGCAAACAGTTAGTTTATTTATAACAACCCTATTTATTCTTATTTTATCTATATTAACCTTGTTTAAACGTGTGTAATGGGGGATCTATCGTATAACATCTATTGGCATTATATTCATCTAATATGATTTTTGCTGCATGGCTGTTTGAGAAACAGTTTGTGGAAAATAATTTATAGAAAAAGTTGTGAGCTGTATGAAAGAAACATTATGTTGACTAAGAACATTAAATAATTGGTTTCTCGTTTATGTCGCTTCATTCTAGCGCCCTCTGGTGGCTTCTAGAGAGTTGAAAGTATATGCTGCGTTGTCTCAGTTTGTTACGTTATGTGACACTTTAGCGTCTTTTGGTGAACTTGAAAAAAATTTAAAAAGATCAAGCATATATATGTTTAGGAACTTTCTGGACAGAGATGTAAATAATTTAATCTTATTATGATCATTTCTGTAATAACCGCTAGTTTTAATGAACTAATAGGGTGAAATGATGGTTCACTAATTTATTCAAATTCTATTCTTGCTTCCTATGAAAGGATCTGAACGAACTTCCTGAAATATCTACATAAATTACATTTGTTCAAAAATATTTATGGAATTAATGTTAATTAATAAAGAAATTCACAGATAAATTTATTTTTGTATTCATGCCATTTGGTGATGGTTTTGAGCCTAAATATACTGTATGAAGAGCTAACCAACTATCGACATACATAACCAACGTTATCAAAATTTAATGATTTTGTTATTCTAGTAGTTTGTTTTATTCTGAATGATCTTAATGAGATATAGATGAACCATTTTCTAATGAAATATCACCTTGTAAAGTAAAACCATGTGTAAAATTTTGGAAAATCACGATTCATAAGTGTTTTTTTTTTCCACTTAAAGTACTACATTTCGACTGTTATTTTGGCATCTTCTACTTGGAAATTTCAGAGTATAATTGGCCATAGAAAAGTAAAGACGGTTCCTTAAATAGTTTTACAATTAAATAAAAAAACACACCAAAAAACTCGGAAAGTACTAATTGATTAATGGAATTCGTTTCTTTTAGGTTTTATTTGTTGTGTTATTCTAAGTATGTATGTGATCCAACTTACGTTGAGCTATGCGAGAAAATAAACTAGACAGCTTGATTCAGCTACAATAGTGTCAATAAAATTATTTGGAATGATTCCCTTACTAGATGCTGTTCTTATAGGATATAAAAGTTAAACACGTCTGTCCTAGAAACGATAAAAACTAACTACAATTTTCATGACCTTTCTTAGACCCATCGTTGGCAGGGGAATACGGGGCAACGTCCTATTTTAGTTTTGACATAGAAACTAAGAGGATCAAGGGCGAGACAAGGAGAGCTAACAACAGATTTTTGCAGTGGTTTCATTTGAAGACTCACGATGTAACATTCTTATTAGCATGAACTTTGTTGCATCTTTCGTGAATGTTTAAATATAAAATTATATCAAAGGTGGAAGAATTTTCTACTTAACAAATTCTTTATAGTTCTTGTTATTTCCTAGAGGGCATTGTGTCCTCTAAAATGTCCATGATCAGTAAGAATAAAATGGTCGCAAACGAAAACATTGTGATCATATGATTTGGTTTCCAACAGAGACAGAAATCCACATCTTTAGGTTAATACATAAAACAAGTGTAATCAAAGTTGTCATAATAAATGGAAATACAAAACACGATTACGTAAAGGCTATGACTAGGCCCATTATAAAGGCATATAGATAGAGTTGGCTGGTAGTTTTGAATATTTACGCAAAGCTACACAAAGACTATATGCATTAGCCGATCCTAATATTCAAATGATATAACGCACTCTTATAACACCCACGACAAGAAATTTCGGGAAGCGATTTTATGTCAACGGGATTCGCACCATATATTCACAGATTCACAGTCCAGCGCGCTAACCACTAGGCCCGCCCATTCCGAAGATTAAGAAAGTCTGTTAACTTATGAACTAAATCTAAATATTGTACTTATAGTACTTTCATGATTCTGGAATAGAGAAGACAGAATTAAGACAACAATTCAAACGACCAATCCTTCAGATAACATGTTTTTTCGAGTTGTAGAACCTCTTCCGATCTCCGTATTATAAGGATGGAATGGCTTTGACGATGTTTCTTACACAAAGAAATTTACACGAACAATAATTTTTGGTAGAATAAAACAAATTATAAACGTTTTATTTAACCTAAGTCCGAGTTATTTCTTTCGTCAGTTCAATTTAGATTAAGTCGTGTTTTTAGCCGCCAATCTTGAAATGATTTTAAGAGACCAAGGGAATATTAATGGTAAATAAAAGATTTAAAAAACCTTTTTTGTTTATTTGATGTTAAGCTATTTGTGCTGTTCCCACCATGGGTATTGAAACCCAGTTTTTATGGGTTGCAAATCTTCAAACTTACCATTGAGCCATTGGGGGGAGGCAACAATTTCTTTATTTGTTTTAGAGCCAAGTCACATTGGGCTATCTGCTGTGTCCACCGAGAGAATCGAACCACGGATTTTAGCACTGTAAGTCCGTCAACTCACCGCTGTCCCACCAAGGGACAGAGTTTAGAAAGAAAAAAAACATTACAAATGCAAATAAGATACCAGCAATTTTGGAGTACGTCGTATAAATAATAATACTTCAATTGATATTTGAAATATTACTTTTTATACGATACTGTTTTTATTAAGAGATCTCTCAGACAATAGAATTGTGGAAATATATTTACAATAAACTTAGGTTTCATAACCCTAGATACTCTATGACAAACTCTATAGAGAATGAAGAATTTTGAGTTTTCATATAAATCTTGGACATTAAGCTAAGAAGCAGAATCTAAAGTTATTTTAACACTTGTGTATATTATTGTTTGTTTGTTTGTAAGTAAGCACAAAGCTACACAATGGACTATCTGTGCTACGTAGATTATTAGCAGCTCCGATATGTTGTTAAAAACGAAATGTTCCTTTTAGGTCAGCTAATAAATGTTTTGACGCATGTCTTTCGGCTCATTACAGATTAACTACAAAAATGTTCAAATCTTGGAATGTGGTGTTACGTTCTGTTCATATCTTGGAGTGTGGTGTTACGTTCTGTTCAAACCTTGGAGTGTCGTGTTACGTTCTGTTCAAATCTTGGAGTGTGGTGTTACGTTCTGTTCATATCTTGGAGTGTGGTGTTACGTTCTGTTCAAATCTTGGAGTGTGGTGCTACGTATTATTCAAATTTTGGAGTGTGGTGCTACGTACTGTTCAAATCTTGGAAGAAAATTTATTTTCTTTTTTTCAGTTTTGTCTGTGATGAACCACTAAAAGGATATATACGTACTCCTATTTATGCATATTTTAGTTGCTAGTGTAATATGACCTATAAAATAAAACATAAGTATACAGAATATCTCGGTTTATCCCTGTAAATCGTTTTAAAGGAATTTCGTCCTGAAACAGAGATTTTGTCTATAAAATATTTGATAGTTCTTATGAATCAATTAAAAAGTTAGTCACTCATGATTTTATTTTTTTTTATGTTTCTGTTCTTTGTCCCAGGTGAGCTAGAGTGAACACAATAACCAGCAATTAGTAACATTATACATAATTGTTGCACACAAGCTAAACACATGAAATTACTCAAGTTGATAAAACGAGCCCATGGAAAAGGTTTGGAAGTATATAGTTTCTGCTATGCCTGATACGTAGGTTCTGATTTTTTTCCACTAATCACGAATTAAAGGGGTTTAAACCAGCTGTTATTTACTTACATTACTTCTTCCTGTTGGCCTAGAACGGGTTAAAAGCAAATCATGAAAACTAACAGTTTTAAAGTTAACAATTAGCACACTACTGCCAGCTGTTTGTACATTTTATGTAAAAAAAGAAGTCGAAAATTTCCTGTAAATATGAAGTTGCGATCGAAATCTCTTATCGGTATACTATCCAGTCTGGAGCAAGTCTTTCTTGACAGTGGGCAGGCGTTCGAACGTTTGTTATTTCAGAATGTTTCAAACACACGTGGTTGTTCTCTACAGCACCATTATATTATTTTAAAGAAACTTCACAGGTTTTACGAGGTCTTTTTCAAACGTAAAATTAAGAATGAAAAAAAAATTACAAAAACCACTACTTTTAAGCAATATATACCTGATAACTCTCCATAATAAGACATTTTCGACTGTATCTAACAACTCTCCATGGTGAATACAGGTATTTCCATCATATCTGAAAAACTCTTACAGTAGCTATTGCATTGAGCAAAGATTTTCAGATAAAGAATCACGTTAGACTGCTTGTTAATTTTTATGTTCGTATTACTACATTTTTAATGTGTACATAGCACTGTTGGTAACTAAATTTGTTTAATAGATATAGATATAGAGTTTAAAAATATTAGCCCCCATCATTCGAATGTCACCCACAGTGAGAAAGATATAAACTGGTTCTTTAAACTATACTGATAATCACGAATAAACCAGTTGTAAAATACGGTTAAATGTTATACTTTTGGTTTAGTTTCGTAAAGGGTGTATTAACCTCTATTATGTACTTTTCGTTTCTAAATATTTTTCAGTGCGGTTTACAATTCCGAAATTTCAGTTTCCTATCTGCTTTGAGCACAATAATGAAACCGATTTCTACATTAAAAATGATTTATTTTTAAAATGTTTAGGAATTGTCAATTGTAAGCTACGTGTACTATTAGGTACACTCTCTCTCATATTACCCGATCAGGCAGGTGGTAGCACTGCCTATATAGGGATGATTCGGATTGTTCATCGAATTGATATTTTAACTATCTCCTCAGTGTTACCTTTTATAGCAATATCCATGTAGTGACTAAGTCACAAGTTCTGGGAATGTCTGTAAACATCATAGCAAAATTTTGAATTTCTTATTCTTCTTTCTTCTGCTTCTTCTTTATTATATGATAACACAAAAACCAAAACAATTATTTCAACCAATTTCACTGAGGTGACATAGTTTCAAACGGAGTATCCGCTCTTATAAGTATTATTAATAACTAGTAGTAATTTAAAAAAATCATAATTCTAGTGTAAACGATATTATCATTACCCCTTGAAGTTAGCTTTTTTACAGAAATTTGGTGTTCATTTAAAATGCTTAAGTACAGGGAGAAACCGTAATTACCAGGCAATAATAGATAATCAATCTATCTACATGTATATACTACTAAAACTCTGAGCTTGTTTGTGTGTTGCTTGTATGTAATTAAATACAGCAAAAACGGCGCACAATAGCACCATATTTGTAATGAAATGAAAATAGAAACAGAATAAACCAAATTTCGTTAAAATCGGGCCACGGGTTGCCGGGCTAGCCCCGTTTTTCAGATCACTTTTCGTACATTCAATTATTATAAAACTTCGTTTATACAACAATATATATGCACAACAGAA
>NW_013667233.1:184587-190481 GCF_000517525.1 Limulus polyphemus | reverse complement strand
AAATTATCTCAAAAAATAAACCTTCATTTCGGTGCAATATTGAAATTACCTTGAATTCTTCATAACCTCTGAATAGTGGTTGACCCAACGGGTCACGGTGGTCTGGTAAATATTATAGTTGGAACTTCAATGTTTTTTAGAACTTGGTTATAAGTATAACCTTCCCATGTCTAGTGAAACATTGCATTCAAAAACAAGTAAAGAAAAAAAGCTTTTCAAAAAAGGAAGTAAATGTAGGGATGGCTAATATCAATCTTTCAAAACCAATGCAAACAAGATAGTAGGGATGGTATTTGCATCATCCCTACGTAATAGAACAGACATAATAGAATAGACAAAAATAGGATAAATTAAACTCAACTGTGATCGAATAGTTTTATATATATTGCTATATGTTAATTCTTGCCTGTGCTATTATGTAGGGATGATGTAAATGTCATACCTACTATCTTGTTTTGAACCTACTTTCCTTTACTTGTTATCTTTATATCGTTCACAACTGATTAGGTTCACATAATTGCACAATATTGAGTAATCTTACGATTTTGCGTGTATCGGATAAAGAACTGACTAGTCACATAGGTGAAATAATTCTTTTTTATGCAAAACACAAATAAAATGACAGATATTACAAAATGAGATTAATTGTAATATCGATGGTAATATTAGTTTCTCGTTGTTGTCACGAATCCTGTGACTAACACAATTATGGATACACAAACAATTCGGTGCATAATTAGTTTAAAAAAATTGATTAAATCGGTGTTCGGATCCATCGGTAATTCTAAAAACAGCCGAAGTAAGACTGAATAAATATCAGTAAAATGATCCCCAAAAAATCAACATTCTCTCAGTTTTATAAAACTATAAGCGGAAGCCTAAAATTTAATTCATCATTTCCGTAAGATTTTCATGCTCCTTTTTTAAAAATAAAAACTGACACACAAAAAAAAGCAAAAAGCGATGTTTTACCAGTAAAATTTTCAATAAATCCAGAACAAGAATTAAAAACAAACAGATGTTGTCCTCGAAACGGAAATAACAAAAATAACTTGAAATTCAGTTGAACGAGTAAATAAAATTAAGTAAAAAACAAATGGGTTTACGCCATGTTGATATTTTGCATCCAGCTAGCTTTCAACGCCCCCCCCCCCCATCAGTGGCACAGCGGTATGCCTGCGGATATACAACGATAGAAACCGGGTTTCGATACCCCTGTGGTGGGCGGACACACAGATAACCCACGCTTTCAACGATAGATTAATAATTCGAATAATATATTGGATACAATGTGTCAATGGTGTAAATATATTTGTTGTTTTTTTATTTTATTAGAATACTTTTAATTTGAGTTATTCGTCACTGACGATAAATAAAGAACATGCGATTATTTCTTATAATTTTACCATTTCCGAAGACTAAGCAACTAAATACTTAATGAAGAAAATATGTAAAGCAATAAGCCATATGTTGTTGTTGTTATTGTTTTTTTTTTGGCTATAATTAGTGTTTCAAATCCTTTTTCTACATCATCCTACACAAATAAAAAGGTGACAATATTTGAAAAATTAAAGCTTACTATCTAAATATATATATACCATGAATAGTTATGGTACTTTTATTGTGTCCTACGTACAAGGAATTTGAACCACCATTCATGAATGTGTTATGTTGGACCATAGAACTTGTGTGTCAGTCGGTCTGTGGGTCACAGGCAATCAGGGCAGTCACTCCTTGTCGTGCAATAGGCGAATGCTTCCAGTCCCTATATTTTGCGCATCTACACTGCATCAATGAAATCTCTCCGTGACCTTCTCAGAAGGTTGATCTGCAACATTACTCGGTGCTACAAACGTTAAGTAACACGGGAAGCTCGAATGATACTTTCTTTTGTATGTTATTCTGCAGGCAAATCAAGTAAAATAAAATTGCTGAAGTATATGTGTAATTTCATATTTTTTACTTTGTGGAATCATTGCTATCTTGACCGTACTAAGATTTTTTTTTTGTCTGTAGTAATGTAAATATAACATTTTTCTTTATATATGTTTAAAACAGGCCTTAGATTTGAAAACACTGTTGGCATGATTGATTGATTTTCAATTTCGGTTAATATATGACATGCAATCACATTGTCCTTCCACTCAAAATACAAGATGTGCAGCCATGAAGCTATGGTTTGTGGTCAGCCTACAAATTCCTCGATATAACACTCAGCAGACTTTGTCCACGATTTGTTGTTGTTCTTACCAAAAAACAAACAAACAAACAAAAACACGACATATTAGACTATATGTATACTTATACATATATATAGAACTTATCTATTCTGTTTTAATGTAGAACCAAGAGAACATCTTAAGGATAAATTATTTGAGTCACGCTGCTTTCATAGCAACCTTCCCTCTGGTCAGTTGGCCAGTGGTTCAAAATTAGGGCCAGTAGCAGATAGCCTTAGTATCTTTTCCATACAATACAGTACTACTCCGAGCAGCTGCTCTAACAAACTAGGCATGTTTTCAATCTGCCGCCACTTTTCTTTCATTTATGCAACAAATCTGTAGGACTACAAATCAAGTCAATCATATTAATTCATAGTTCTACAATGTTACAGTAACAACTAAGATCGTGCTAATTCAAAATTTTACCATTCTGTAAATTACATTTTTCTTGTTCTCATTGACGTGAAACAGCAGACTGTTAGCGTCACCGTTTGGGTGGTAATTAATGTTTGAGCAAACATTGATGTGAAACAGCACACTGTTAGCTTCACCACTTTGGTGGTAATTCATGTTCGATCAAACATTGACCTGAAACAGTACACTGTTAGCGTCACCGTTTTGGTGGTAATTCATGTTCGATCAAACACTGATGTGAAACAGCACACTGTTAGCGTCACCGTTTTGATCGTACTAAGATTTTTTTTTCTGTAGTAATGTAAATGTAACAATTTTCTTTATATATATAAAACAGGCGTTAGATTTGAAAACACTGTTGGCATGTTGATTCAAATGATACTTTCTTTTGTATGTTATTCTGCAGGCAAATCAAGTAAAATAAAATTGCTGAAGTATATGTGTAATTCACATTTTTTACTTTGTGGAATCATTGCTATCTTGATCGTACTAAGATTTTTTTGCCTGTAGTAATGTAAATGTAACATTTTTTTATATGTTTAAAACAGGCCTTAGATTTGAAAACACTGTTGGCATGATTGATTGATTTTCAATTTCGGTTAATATATGGCATGTAATCTCATTGTCCTTCCACTCAAAATACAAAATGTGCAGCCATGAAGCTATGGTTTGTGGTCAGCCTACAACTTCTTTGATATAACACTCAACAGACTGAGTCACAAACGATGCTCTTTTGTAAGTTCAAAGCAATATTTGGACAACATATATGGGTATGTATGTGGTAATTCAAGTTCACTCAAACTGTTTGCCAGTCCAACTAGTTTTCTTTGTGTCATGATTAATTTCAAACAGGTTTTAGTAATTTCAGTTTAGGCAAGCTTCTTTCTCCATTATCAACAGGGATGAGTTAAATCAGCAGAATTCCATTGCAACAAATGTGTTGCGAAACAATGATACTAATCTGTTCTTGCATATGCATTCCAATGCACTTGACAGTCTCATTCTGGTCGCTTTCCAAAAGAGGGTCTGCAATTCATTACACAGGTCTGTTACAATGACAACAATTGCCTGATTATCTGATAAGCCAGTATGGATCTTTACACAATGTTTCAGCAAATTTTCGACAAGTCAGCAAAGCGAACGATGAGCTGTGTTTCTGTAGTTACTGAAACCCCTCTTCTACCGATTTTTTTGGACAGTGTCGACAATTGACCTTTAAAAAAAACAGACAAACAAAAAAAAACTCCAGTGATTTCGTCTATAATTCTCCTTGCGTCAGCTGCTGCTTTTGAAAAACCTTCTTCAGTTTTTTATTCACGAAGAAAAACTTTTATTTTTGTAGTTACGGAATGGCTCGAAACATGCTAGCTGGATAAAATCATCTCATGCAACAAGTCGTGCCATATCGCATGGCTGGTAAAACCTTGAAGATTAACATCCTGGAAGTGACCCCTTTCAGTTCAGAACCAGGCTTTGAGCTTGACGTCTTGGAAGTGACCGCTTTCAGTTCGGAACCAGGCTTTGTTTCACTAGCTTCTGTGAGGATGTCATACAATGAAGAGACCAAAGCCTTGTAGAACTTTCCTATCTGGTATCAGAATGCACGAAACGCATCGGTTCTAATTCTTTTGTATCGCTCAATAGCTAACAAGGAAACATGCTGTATAATAGTTTTCAACGATGCTTTGATTTCCATCTTTTTTTAAGATTATTTAACCATCATTTAATACAGATGAAATTTCATTCAATTTTACGCGTTCTAAAACAGCTTTATGACAAACATAACATTGGTTCATTCACGTTTCTTATGTTTTAAGACCATTATGTAGTTCCAGAAAGGTTTTATTCTCCATGTGTTTGTAAGTTCTGTGAAAATAATGTGTTAAAACAATTTCGATTTTCATGTTTTGCACGTACAGCTTACACGACCTTTTTATTTGTATTTTTATAGATTTTGCAACTACCAAAGCATGCGGGGGATTTCTTTCTGCCCTTTCTTCTCCCGCTTCCTGAAGAAAAAAAGACGATTCTAAAACAAGGATATGATAGAGATGAAGTTTCTTTCCTTTTAACCACTAGATGGTATACATGGGATTCATTTACGGTCTATATGTGATTTCTTTCTGCCCTTTCTTCTCCCGCTTCCTGAAGAAAAAAAGACGATTCTAAAACAAGGATATGATACAGATGAAGTTTCTTTCTTAATTTGTTATACTTTCCTTTTAACCACTAGATGGTATACATGGGATTCATTTACGGTTTATATGTGATTTCTTTCTCCATGTTTTACATATTCTATGACCTCCATATGGTATAAACGGGAGTTCTATCTTCTTGTTTTACATATTCTTTAATAACTATCTGGTATATAAGGGATTTCTTTTTTTATGTCTTACACATTCTGTAATCACTATGTGCTAAAAAGGGATTTCTTTCTTCATGTTTTATATATTCTGTAATCATTATGTGGTATATATGGGATTTCGTTTATCATGTTTTATATATTCTGTAATCATTATGTGGTATATATGGGATTTCGTTTATCATGTTTTATATATTCTGTAATCATTATGTGGTATATATGGGATTTCGTTTATCATGTTTTATATATTCTGTAATAATTATGTGGTATATATGGGATTTCTCTCTTCATGTTTTAGATATTCTGTTTCAATACGAGAATTGATGAAAAATGGATTCTCTATGCGAATATTAAAAGTCAAAAACAATGGCTCAGTCCTAGATAAAAACCATTTCCGACCCCAAAACCTGGACTCCATCCGCAGAAAGTGATTCTTTTTATTTCGTGGGACATCAAAGCAGTAATTCATTTCGAATTTCTCAATCCACAGCGGACTGTCAATGCAGAGATCTATAGTCAGCAACCGGAACGTCTAAATCAAGCCCTTCATCAGAATCGCCCTTCACTCGTCAATGGGAAATGTGTTCTTCTTCTCCACGACAATGCACGTCCACATGTGGCAAGTTTGACGCAACTCAAGATTATGGAGTTGGTTGGGAAGTTTTCCCCCACCCACCATATTCTCTAAATACGACATCATCAGATTACGATCTTTTTCGTTCGCTGCAACACCATCTTAATGGGAAAACGTATGCAAATGTGGAGGGTGTTAAAGAGGACATCGACATGTTTTTTGCTTCAAAGCCAAGTTATTTCTTTAATCATGGCATTAACAACCTGATTGTAAGATGGAAAATCATCATCAATAAGAATGGAGACTATTTCACTTAATAAAA
>NW_013667233.1:167926-183647 GCF_000517525.1 Limulus polyphemus | reverse complement strand
TCTTTTTCTCCGCGACAATGCACGTCCACATGTGGCACGTTTGACGCAACATAAAATTATGGAATTGGGTTGGAAAGTTCTCCCCCACCCACTATATTCTCCACATATGGCACCATCAGATTACTATCTTTTTCGTTCGCTACAACAATGGGAAAACGTATGCAAATGTGAAAGGTGTTAAAGAGGACATGGACATGTGTTTTGCTTCAAAGCCAAATGATTTCTTTAATCAGGGCATTAACAACTTGAACTGTAAGATGGAAAAGCATCATCGATAACAATGGAGAGTGTTTCATTTAATAAATGCTTGTTTTGATATATAAGTTGTTTGGGTTTTTTCATCTAAAAAATGCGACATTAATTTCTTGACGACCTAATATATAGTTCTGAGGTATGTTATTTATTTGCACTCTTATATAACAACCAATATTTGACCATTATGATACGCTCTTTTTCAAAATTCTTTTTAAAACTAAAACCATTTCTGGTAACGTTAATACTCTGAGTACTCATCCCACCTTCAAAGGTTTTAATTAATTAATAATCTCTGTTTACGTACTTGCTAACATCAAACGGCTTTAGAAAGATCCTTCCTTCAATAGTTTGAATTAGTCATCCAGGTTTTGTCCTTGTGAACAGAATTCTCAGTACTCAACAAAACAGTGAATCGAAAACAGAACTTTAGAAGATCACACAGAAAGCCTATTCGAAAGTCGAATAAAAATAAAACATGTTCAAACATACTTATTGCATTTTCTTTAAAATTTAAGATGTAACATAACATTGATCAGCATAAATGGACACAAACATTATTGTGAAAATTGGCTTTTAAAAATGCTAGAACATTACATGAAAATTATGATTTAAACATTTTGCAGTATAAAAAGGTTTTCGTTAAATATTAAAAACAAAGATGTACAGACATCATCATGCATCCATAACAGTCGCTCTTTGTAGGCCTTATACCTACACACGTAATTGTTTTTTTTTTGCGTATTTCTTTTTATCTTCTTCTTTATATTCATATTCAGTGGACGGACAGAAATCTGTTTTTCTTAAATGATAATATTCTGCACGTAGAACGTGTCGAAATTCAATATATATATATATATATATATATGGATTTGTTATATTTCAAGCCATGGTCTAAAAATAAGGACTGTCGAATTCATAGCGGAAAAGTGTTTACAAAACTACTTGTTTAACAACATTTTCAAATAATTGCACTTTCAGGGACGTAAAATTTTAACCGATCGAATGACTCTACCCTCGAGCTACATAGAACTGACCGTGAGGGAAAAGTGGCTCAGCTAAGTGCAACGTCGATGGACAGACATCCGTTTCCTCAAATTAAATTACTGTAAACTATTTTAGATGGTTCTGTAACCATTCTGTAGTATATACGAGATTTTGTTGTTTGCTTTTCGTGTAACTTTTGTAAAGGCTATGTGAAATACATGGAATTTCTTTCTTCAGTTTCTTCATATTCAGTAACCATTCTGTAGTAAATATGGAATTCCTTTCTTTGCATTTATTGTATTTTTCCTAAAGATTCTATAACCACTGTATGATACATACGAGATTTATAAATACTGCGTAGTATACTGAAGGTTTACGTTATCCACGTGTTTTACAAGTTCTACAACCATGCGATTTTTTAGGTGTTTTGTAACACTGAAGACTTACATTATTCATATTTTTACAGTTATATTGTGCGGTAAGTGTGGGTTTATTTTCTTTACGTTTTTATAAATTCAGAATGATATGCATAATGAAGTTTCTTCTTTGTGAGTTCTGTTTTTGCTATAGCATGTATTGAGGGTTAAACACACTTTATATGAACGATATTCCCGATCATGCTCATCTTTTGGAAATACTCCCCTAATGTAGTGAGCTTGCTCAATCTGATGGCCATAGTTACACATACACTACTGCCGAACTCCGCGATTTTATCGATATTGTTGCAAAATGAAATCCCCTGATGTCGTGAGCTTGCTCCCAGTTCTGTTCTTAGTGCTAGCTAGAAGTTTAAACCAAAAAAAGTTAGAAGACAGACAAACACTCCCTCGTGTAAGCCAGTTTGGAAGTTTAAACAAAAAGGGTAGAAGACACACACACACCCCCACGTGTAACCCTCAATATCTGGGACATATAAATAAATTTTCTGTTAGGAGACCATTTATCAGAAAAATGATTTTTGATTTTTTCTTTGTGATTGATTACCTGAACTATTTATGAGTACACAGTCATAAGATGATCAAGCAGAAAACGTGGTTTATCAGCGCTCAACAGCTTCTTCAAAACGCATATTTCCGGTTATTAAAGATCTTGGTTTACAGTGGAGCACATGACCTAATTATGGGAATCAAGGTAGCGCTGTAGTTTCATAAAGTGGTGTTAGGGCAATGAAGAGTTTACAGTTTTTAAATAAGATTTTTATTTTGTAAAATGAGTTATTTTTTATTGACTCTACTGAGTTTGTTTTTGTACTATATTCATTAAAAATACTAAACATTTATCGTATTGCGAATTACGAAAAGGAATGAGTGATGTACAAGTTCGAAAGCTAAATACTGGAACAAGTACGTTGATGATTGGCTATCGCAAGTTTAAAAACGAAAATAACTTGAAGAAAATACTCTGGAAACGCTTAAATAACGATGAACCTTGAGTCTATTTTATTATTTCTGAGTTCCATCATCAGGTATGGTGTCACAACTTGAATACTAACACAACTCCAGTTTTCAGGCTGATTGCACGATAGAATCTAGTACTTTACGTAGTTTCACACAAGATCGTAATATACTTGTGTGCTAGAGCTACATTCATAATAGATGATATAAAAGTCTGGGTAAAATAATTTGTTGATGGGTGTATCAGTGAATATCACATTAATCCATGGAATATGTTGATTCTTATGAATATAACAGGATTTATTCTTTCAAAAACGAGTAAATTGTAAAAACTTTAAACTAATAGTAAAATAACGTAAATGGGAAGGTTTTCATAGAGAATTCATCAAATCCAACACTTTATGTGAGCGAAGTTAACTAAAGGTCTTGTATAAACATTAGAGACTTTTTATATCTTTTCCATACTATTTGGCCCCCAGTGGCACAGCGGTATGTCTGCGGACTTACAACGCTAGAAAGTGGGTTTCGATACCCGTGGTGGGCAGAGCACAGATAGCCCGTTGCGAAGCTTTGTGCATAAATTTAAACAAACAAAATCTATACTATTTGAGTACCGTATTTTTGCCAAGAAACACATAAAAACTAGTATTATATTAAAATGTTTTTGAAAAATAATTAATAAACTTTTAGTATTTTTAGTTTTATTTTGTGTGATTCTTCTGTAGTGAAGAATATTAAAAATACTTTACCAAACGTTTAGAAAACCACAACCGAACATATGCATTAATAAAATCTAGCGGTAAGTGTGGCAAAAATAACGATGAACTTGCATTAATTTATTCTATGTTCTTGGCCCGATTTTATTCTGGTTAAGGGATGAATAATTTCTTGGCAAACAGTGTCAGTAACAGGCTATTAAACTTTTCAGCTGGTCTCTTATCAACAGTTTCGTAAACACCGTTACAAGGAAGGCGACTGTTTCATGAATACTGCTGAGCAATTAAAGAATTAAAAGCAGTGCCATCTCACAATGATAAAATGAATCCTGACCATAATGCATAACGCGAAGAAAGTGCTATTAAATTATAAAATTAAAAAAGTTCAAACAACCTTTTTTTTTCAGTTTCTAGCGTAAGAAGCTGAAAGGAGGTTGGTTGTTTGGATTTTGTGGACGTGACTGTAAAACGAGAAAAGGATTCTCTTTCGACGTCAGTGTATGGAAAGTCGTTTTCGATTGTCATGCCGCTGCATAGGGAATCGTGTCATTCCCTGTCATAAAAATTGTCTGCTTTCCCAACGTTTGTTATCAGAACTTTAAATATACATAATAACCATGAAGAATTAACGTCAGGTTTGAAATCTTTAGAAACGTTTTGCCATCGATATAGGATTTAATACTAACATTATCAATAGGATTTATAATAAGTACTGTAACAATAAAAATGTATAAAATTACATGTGGATATTTATCTTGATAATACGAGGATGTGCTTGCCGTATGTTCAGGGTATTTCCACACAAATAAGTAATATATCTAACAATCACATAAATTGTAGTGTAACGTTTTTATAAATTATATTAGTGGTCCTAAAGACAAAGTAGAACAGAGTGGTAAATATGGTACATATAAAACTCCAAGAAAATGTAGTTTAATTTATATTATTTAGACATATAGAAATTTAAAATTTAGAGATAAAGAGCATAAAAATGCTATAGATAAACATAACTTCATCTTTGGCTGAACATGTGAGAGTACCGACCGTTCAGTTAGTATAATATTCAATAATTTATTAAATATTAGAAACCCTTTGAAGTTTCCAAAAGCAATAGTATATATTCTAAATAAATATTTTGGTCCGGGTATTACAGAAATTAGTTTTTTGAAATCTGTATGGAAAAGTTAGTGGGCGTAACTGATTGGCTAATCATGTGACTTATTTAAATATTGTATGCATGATCATATCCTTGCTTCTCCTGATGATGGCGGTGTAGAGAATGTCCAACAGGGGTTGACATCCCTTTTAATGATACTTTATTGTGCAATACATTCTAACCTTGTGATGTGTTTTAGTTTTATTAACCTGTGCACAAGTTCCATTTTTTAATATTACTCGTTAACTTATTTTATTAGAGAATCTTTTTAATTATTCATGACATTCTAACCTTGTGATGTGTTTTAGTTATTATTAACCTGTGCACAAATTCCATTTTTTAATATTACTTGTTAACTTATTTTATTAAAAAAATCTGTTTAGTTATTCATGACACATCCTTAATATTGGCGAATGTTGGAACTTTTGAATATATTTTTCTTCTGCTGTAGAGTTATATAACAGTTATTTTAAAAAGTTCGAAGTTCAAAAGCAACATGACGACTGTTTTGACGACGTGTTTTGTGAAAACTGTACGTACGAGACAAACTAATTCCAAACAAAATTCTATGAAATAAGAAGACAGAAAACGCATGGTATGCTTATGTACTGCACATATAAATTTCCTTAATTCTAACATTAGCTTGATCAGTTTTTACAATACACTGTAGTAGAAAAGTATTGGGTAACGTACACATGATCTAAAATTCACTCACAACAACAAAACGATTTTAAAGGAAAGCTGTTAAAAATGAATTAGATAATTTGAAATAATAAGGATTATTTCTACCCATAATTAAATATGAACAGTGTTCGAAAAAAAAAAAAGTTTTATATCCTTCAGGCCAACCATACTGGATTGCAACCAACAAATGCGCACCTTAAATGTTTGAGAATGTGGACAACCAAACTTCACTTTTCAAGATGGTCCCTGTTAAGTTCAGTACATGTTTTTTATCGTTCCATAGACCTTGTCGAATCAGTCCAGTGTTACGAATGAGATTGCGGACAGGAAAGATGTCTGGAGTGTTGTTCACGCTGACTATAAATGAGAGAACCAACAATGGAATAATTATCATACACATGTTTTCACCTACAATATATGCGCACAGCCTTTTTTACCGCCCATCCTTTGAACTTGATAAGCAGTCAGTCACTCGCTGTTGCCACTTTAAATTTGTTATGCACGCCAGCTATCGCTGAAACATATAATACAATTTCACAAGCAGCGGACCTATTAATAAGATCATCTGAAGGCTGCAAGTTATTTATTTCAAACATAATAATAATGAAAGAAAATCTCGATTATTTTAAAGAAAGCTAGTAGTAAATGTGTACGGATTAATCTAATATATGGTATAATGATTTAGCCTTAACGATTCAACCTATAATTTCACAGATAGGAGCTTAAACCTTCACACATATACCAATTCAATCAATTGAAAATTACAAATCGTGATCTATGTCTATCCAAATATGTATTTGTTGTTACATGAATTTCACATTAGATAGTTTTTAAAAGTTATATTTCTTAAACATAAAGTTAGTGAAGTATACCAGCACTCAGTTTTTCATAAAGGTATTTAAAATTTTGCATGCACATTAGCAAACCGTTAAGATACTTATAACACCAAATCTTATATCTTAACTAAAGTTAACGACGATTAGGTATAACTGTAAAATTAGTAAAGTCTAACATAGTAAAATGAAAGGTGACGCAGCATTAGCTGATAAATTAATTAGAAAGTTGCTCTACATAAACATATAATACAAGTGAATGTTTTAATTATTTCCCAAGTAATCAATAACATATTTATCTTATGTATTCCTCAAGTGAACAACAATCCGGTGTTTTACATATTCCATAATTAATTAATAATTTATTTGTTTTATGTAAGAGAATAACAATCCTATGTTTTACGTATTCCCTAAGTAACCAATGATCTGTTTGTTTTACGTATTCCCTAAGTAACCAATGATCTGTTTGTTTTACGTATTCCCCAAACGAACAACAATATTATGTTTTACGTATTCTCTCAGTGATCAACAACCCGTTATGTCCTACATATATTCCACAAGAGGGCAGTAATCTACACGTTTGCTTATTGAATTCCGCGAAAAGCTACTCAAGGGTTACCTACACTAGCCGTCCCTAATTTTTGAAATGATAAATAAGAGGGAAGGCAACTAGTCAACACCACCCACCGCCAACTTCAGGACTGCTTTTTTAATAACTAATAATGGAATTGATCGTCACATTATAATGTTCCCACGGTTGAAAGGGCGAGAATGTTCGGTGTCATGATTCGAACCCTCGACCTCCAGATTGCGAGTGGAGTACACTAAGCACATATCCCATATGTATTCTTCAAGAGAACACCAGTCAGTTGTTGTACGCATATGTCCTTCAAACAATTAATTTTCATTGCATACATATTGCAAGTACACATTTCTCCAATAATTTAGAATTGTCTAATCTAGTTTTCGTGACGTATAGAACATTCTGCACACTTAGTATAAGCAGCAGCAAATGTTTTCATCTACTTCTTTTGACTTTCTTCGGTTGAGGTCTGATAAACCGTATCTGAGCCGGTCAGTCTCTGATAGTGAAAGTGGTTACAATGAGAAGGATAAGCTATTAAATCGTTGCTGTTGATTTTAGTTCATAGTTTTCTTTGTCTTCTTTTGATTGCATTTTAACGTTTTTGGACAATCCCTCTTTCTGATCGTCTTAACCTCAACAGGAATTACATCATGACTGCACCCACAATGTTTCATTTCATGCAAACATCACACCTTCCAACCTTGCACTCGCCATTCAGATTAGGGTAAACATGACTTTCAGTCATTCTCTCGGCTAGTCGCGCACTGAAAACAGGTCTTCTAGAGGGGAATTACATTGCCAAAAGCAACGCGCTTTTATCAAAATCTTGACACAAACGGGGAAAGGGGAGGAGGAATATATTCTCAAAGAAAGATTTCTCTTCAAGATGTGAACCAATGAGCACAAAAGCTATATTGTTCATAAAGCTCTTATACTAGATTACCGTCGAAAGGCAGTTTTAGTTGTTTTTTATAGGACATTAACAGGGCATTTATTTCATCAAATGTACACCTAATTATATGACATCAAGATGTTTTGCCATTAGTTCTTTAGATAAGGTCAAACTTTATAGAATATTTACTTATCACATAAAATGTTGATAAATCAGTTGATCTCTCTGGATAATGCTTTTCTTTCAGCAAATGAACTTCGTAGATTCCTTTTCTTTGTGTGTGTGTTTTGTTTACTACATATAATTCCTCAAATATGATGTTGAATTGGTTAAAATACTCTGGTGTTTATGCTATAAATTAATAAATTGCTTTTAAATACGGATCACTTTTGATGAAGTATAGAAAGTCGATATAGTATGACAAGATTAATGCATCTCTTCCGATAGGATATATAAATATATAGTAATAGCTTGATGACAAGATACTAGGGTATGGTGATAATACACCAGGATACCTTCTAACTTTAGTCACCAAATAATATGGTATAATGACAACACAGGAAACCTACCCTTAGTGACTAGATTGTAGGGCACAGTGACAACATAGGAACCTTCTAACCTTAATCACTAGATGTTGGGGTAAAGGAATAACATTGAAAACCTCCTGACCTTAGCGACCAGATGATATAGTATAGTGATAGCAGAGGAAGTCTTCAAACGTGTGTGACCAGGCGGTAAGCCTTAAAGAATTAGCTCTAATTTACAAAGCACAACACTACACTTTATCTAGAATAAACAATGAAAGTAGATACCGTGCAATATATATATATACGTTTGATAAAATTAATGTCCTTGACCTTTCATTCTTTAAATAATTTTCTTTTAACTATTTCAGTTAAAAGCGTGTTTATACAAATTTAGGTTATTACCTCCGCTACCGAAGGTGGACGGCGGTTGTGTTTTCACCGCTGTGTGTGTGTGTTTGTCAGTAAGATTTCTCGAAAACGGCTGAATGGATTTGGACGAATGTTGGTGTACATTTGAACAATAAACAATCTTAGAAGTGGTTAGTTTTTGGAGGGTCAAGTCAAAGGCCGAGGTCGCGAATATCCAAAAACCACTTTCTCTTAATATGGGGTCAATTTTTCACACTATAACTCAGTCAAAAATGATCGGACTTTGATGAAGCTTGGTGGACACATGTAGAATATTATTCCTCATTGTCATGCCAAAAATGATCCGTGTACGTTGATAACAACGGACATATGGACACATTTTCGTACTTTTTGAGAGCCGAATATGATCAACGTGGCGGAGGTATGCTTTCTACTGACCGCCCCCATAGTTGACGTTGTTGTGATGCGTTATAACTGAAATTAAAGCGTTTTGAATTTTATTTTAATTCGTCTAAAATACATTTTTCATTCTGTCATTATTTCGAGAAGGCTAGTTTGACTTTTTGTTTCCGTGTTAGTTTTCTTAACGAGTAAACATATTTTCGCTGTTGTTGCTGTTCTGCTAAGATATTCAGTCCTGTTTGGCATGTATGGCGGATTTGTTCTGCATTCTTAGGTTTGATTTTTTAAATTTATAAGTCGTTTGTAGATTTCAGTAAAATATTGGGTTTCTATGTTTCAATTCAAATGTGTAAATTTATAAATACTTCATTTGTTGTTTTAGTTTAACTGATTTTTATTTTTATCAGTATTTTATATTAATATGTTCAGGTGAAATAGTGAACGCATAAGGAAAGGTTTTGCTATACAATTCAAGTTAACGTATTGAAAATTTATTTAAGCATGCGCACAAATCTATAATTATCTTTCAAATGTTTCAGAATTGCATTAGGATTAACATTAATCGTCAATTGAAAACTGCTGCCAAACAATCAGAATCAGAATTACTGTTTTAAGTAATGATATCTGAAACGAAGGGAATTACGAGAAGTTATGGATCAGTGTTTGTAATCTCTACTAATTCTTGGTGTGTTTATATGTTAATAAACTAATTCTTGGTGTGTTTATATGTTAATAAACTAATTCTTGGTGTGTTTATATGTTAATAAACTAATTCTTGGTGTGTTTGTATGTTAATAAACTAATTCTTGGTGTGTTTATATGTTAATAAACTAATTCTTGTTGTGTTTGTATGTTAATAAACTAATTCTTGGTGTGTTTATATGTTAATAAACTAATTCTTGGTGTGCTTGTATGTTAATAAACTAATTCTTGGTGTGTTTATATGTTAATAAAAACACCAAATATGTTTTTATACGTTGTTGTCTTTATTCTTTTTAAGACTTTTGATTTTGTATTCGATAATTTTTTTTCTTGCATATTACTATAACATAGGTTTTGTTTTGCTGTTTGTAGCTCATTTTTTCATTTTTTATGTAATTGCTAGCCGGAGTACCCGTTCGTTGGAAAAGTGAAATCAAAACTCGTTTGTAACAAAAGATATGAAATTGTGCTTCTATTTTTTTCTTCTTCGCATAATAAACATTAAAAGTGCAATAAAAATACATAAAGATACCAATACTGAAAAGAAAGACATACTGTTTTCAAAAATTCTATCAATATGAAATTATATGGATTAACTTAACTGCTTAGATAATGTTTATGCTTACATTATATATATATATATATATGTAGCTATTGTCTGATGGTACATCTCATTTTCAGGCAAAAAGTACATGCCAGCTTATAAAGGAGGAGGAACACCGTTTCGCCGCGTTCGTTCTGATTTAGTCCTTGCTACTATAATAGCAGGATGATAGGTGCCTTGTTTTTAAACTGAGTTTAACGAGAGTAACTTGATATAAAGGCCAGGGTTAGCATAATGATTAGCCAGCCAGGTTATGAATCCAAGGATTCGGAGTTCGTGTTGTCGCAACAATACTTTTATTCTGTTGATCTGGGGACGCCGTCCAGTGAAGTACATACGCTGTGGACGGCAACGAGAAATCACCTCATTTGTTATTTCCAATTATATATATCATAGCTTCATAAGTCGCTGTGCTCACCTGTACTAGATTTTTAAACAATTATATATATCATAGCTTCATAAGTCACTGTGCTCACCTGTACTAGATTTTTAAACAATTATATATATCATAGCTTCATAAGTCACTGTGCTCACCTGTACTAGATTTTTAAACAATTATATATATCATAGCTTCATAAGTCACTGTGCTCACCTGTACTAGATTTTTAAATATATATGTATCGAAAGGAAAATCATACTTCTGTTTTGGCAAATCAAGATGACACCGCAATAATGAATGCTGTCGCTCTTGCGATTTCTCGTTTCAAAAGATTACATCTTTAAAATGTGCTTTTGGAGTTATGAAAAACTTGAATTTTATTTTACTACAACTTGACATAGTGTCTTCTCTATCATTCTGAAAGAATCAAATGTTTGCATCTTCCGGATCATGAGACTAGTTAGAAATCAACAAGTTAGGTTAGAGAAATTTTGGTTTAAGGCCAATGAATATGTTTTATGCTTGTTTATTAAAAAAATGGATATAATTTTATATCTTAATACAACATTTTTCTTGAAAAAAAAACCGCACAGCCAAGTGCTGATTTTCTATACCATCAGGGTGGCTATAAGAAACCCATGAAATTTGCCACCATGTAATCAGTTTCCTGTCACACAACCTTCACACCAAAAAGGGGCAGACAGCAGATTTGAGGATTAAACACCGAATTTGTTAAGGTTTAAAATATCTGAATTATCAACCAAAGGGATCAGTGCTGTTGTCCTCCCTATTTGGATGAACACTACAAGTTAGTTTCCAACTTACCAATGAAATTTGCCACCATGTAATCAGTTTCCTGTCACACAACCTTCACACCAAAAGGAGCAGACAGCAGCTTTGAAGATTAAACACCAAATTTGTTAAGGTTTAAAATATCTGAATTATCAACCAAAGGGATCAGTGCTGTTGTCCTCCCTATTTGGATGAACACTACAAGTTAGTTTCCAACTAGAAGTTTCAACTTCAGCTATCGATTTTTTATATATTCAAATTCAGAAAAGCTGTATTGATTTTGAAGCATAAGCCAAACTCTAACAAGGGTTGTGATTAAACATTGTAGCTTACTTTTATAATATAAGTAGGTTACTAAGTACACCTTTTGAAGTTCTTAAAAGTTTTTGATATAATTTTATTCTTTAAGATTTGTCAATTATTGCGATCATTTTACTTTGTTTTTATCGATCTATTTATTATTTGTACAGTTTCCATAATTTCATTTTCTTTTAGTTACGTTGATGTAACCCTGTAACACGTTGAAGGGGCTTCCTTGTAGGACGAGAAAACAAAAGTTACTAATAGTTTCTTGTCTATTACTCATGCAGATGTGGTGTCTCGAGGATTTCCGGCAAAGCAGAAAATTCCTAGCCAAACAGACGGTTCACTGTTCTCTTATGTGAGTGTGTTTCCCGATAGGGTGTGAGACAGTTGGGCCACAAAGAATGAGATGGGACACGCAGATTTACACAAGTAAACAACCTTTAATTTAACCCTTGACAGTTTAGAGAAAAGTAAACAACAACGTACCAGTACACAATGGAGGGCAAGTGGTCACGTGTTTATGTATGTATTAAAAACAAAAAGATGTCTGACTAGTTAGAGGGACAAAGACTTTATTAAAGAATAGGCTCTTGCTATGACTTTGGCTAGCATATAAAAATAAAAATACATACGAAGAATGTCCATAAATTAAAATGTAACACAATAAATTAACTCTCAACTAAACCTTACTAAGTAACGATAATAACAATATACTACACTATAAACAAAAACCTGTACTCCACGTTCCTGTAGGACAAGTTATACATTCTTCAGTCACTGACGAACTTAAACACATAGCTAAATTATAGGCAAAAGCCAAAACACGCCCACACAAGCGAACTTGAAGAGTTACCAAAAGATAAACTATCAATTTAGGCTCAAGATGCAACATTTTGCTCAACGCACCCCTTACTTTTAGCTCTAAAGGCATTATCAGTTCTGCTATTAGCTTAAAAGTAGAGATGTAGGTAGTGATGCTGCTGAATAGTCGCCACCCTGTGGTCAGAAGTTATATTTAAAGGATTTCTATGCTTGAACATTAATATCTCCGACCTTACCATTTAACCCATGTGTTCAGGAGATGCCATTCAGATTAAAAATTACAATACCTGATCAGAGTGCATTTAGAAAATTTAATGCATGAACCCAGATACAGTGGAGAATCTCGAAGATCATTCCTAGGAGGTCGATTTTGAAGTTTTAAAGCTCTGAACAATTTTCGAGAACATGTGTTTCCATCAAGTGTTTATCTGGAGTAAAAATATCAGCCCAATTATTCTCACATTTTCTGGTAAGACTAAATGAGTTAAAGCAAAGCTAACTTTGTTCTGCATTGGAATAAAAAAAATAGTAAACACAAGTAATGCCCAATCTGTCCTTTTTGGCAAATACATCTTAAAATTCTGATAATTTAATATTTATAATATTTGAATTAGTTTTGCTGTATATCTTGAAGCTCAACTTGTTTTAATTAGACACATATGATCTGGGCTACAACTTTCTAGAAATTGGCATTTTAAATAATGATATTTATTGTGCCAGATCCAGGTGTAACAATAAATTTTCACTTCTAATTTGGCTACTCATTTGTCTATTTGTGTTCTTGAGAACTCGACTCTCTATTTTTACCATTCTTTCTACTTACTTCGCATATCATATAATAAACTTATATTTCTGAATTCCAAATTGCCTACCAATGTCAAAAACTATGTTGTTTTACATGTGAAATCATTATTTCATTTTTCCACTGTAGCATGGAACAAAAATATAATGTTTTCATTCCAATATGAAAGTACTAGTTAAAGTAGAGCTGGCTCCTAAAAAAATTGTAAAACATGAAATGTTGAATGAATTGTTATTATTTTCATTTTAGAGTTAATACCTAATACACCCCAGCTTGCTCTTGGTAACTTGATTAGCTTTAACAATTGAACGTTTGCAAGGTAGGTTCAATGAAGGAAAAATTTTGCCTAAACATTTTAATATCCTAGAAAAGTCAAAAATTAAAACTAGTAATATTTCTTACAAAATCAGCTTCTAGAAAAACATAAATAACGGGCATTGGTCAAAACCACTTACAGTCTTGTTGGTTAAAAATAAAGCAAAATCATAAAAATATTAAAGTGCGCAGTACATTTTGGTAGAGAATCAGACTAATACACAAAGACATGGATTCGAATTCTGCTCTTTCAGTCTTTATTTCTTTAGATTTACACGTGTGAGCTATATAGTAGGGACATCACAATAAAAATTTATAGTTATCAAGGGATTTTAGTCTTAAGTTTTTCTGGTGTGACAATTTGCACACATTGAAGAGTGTCACATAATTTTTGAGCTTTTCCTTATTTTATTTAACGAAAATAAAGTTCACTATTCGGACAACTGAAACACGTACTTGTATGATTGTCCCAAAATAAAAATATGGCAGATTAGTTTGCATAAGTACTTCTATGCCATTTTTTTTTTAAATGTGTATAAAGGTAGTAAAATTTTGTATTGAGGCTACTTTGAGATGAAAATTTTAAACAATTTGAAATTATAATTTATGTTAGAATACTCAATTTTGAAGCTGTGGTATAATCTGGCTTAGCAATTTTTATCATAGCAAGAGTGGGGTCTGTTAAACAGGAGTATAATGGACACTATTGGAAGAAAGTTACTCACTGTAAATAGTATTTGTTTAAAATACCAGGAAATGCAGTCAGTGGCATCTGCATACAGATCACCAACTCAAAGAAATTTACATGAGAACAAGAAATTTAAGACAGATATATATTATATATTACCAAATCATGAAGTTTTAAATCAATTTTATTCTATTTAAAATTTTAAAAATGTTCTTCGTCTTCATAATTACTTTACAATTCAAAGTATAAAACTTGAGCTTATTAATAGCTTTCAAGTTTAAACAACACAAAATACAACTTACACAGGAGGTGAAGCTTGTTCTATGGCAAACATCAAACTCTTCAGAGTGAACACGTGGAAAGCTGCTGGTGGACCAAATAACAGTGATTTTTCAACAGTTTTTATTCAGATTTGTTGTTATGTAATCTAATGTACTTTTGTGCAATGTTTGGGTTCGATAATGCAATAAAAGTGAAATGTGTTATGTTCTCCAAATGAATGCTTATCCCTCTCACAACAGACAGGTCAAAGTGCATGTGCCATGAAGTTTTATAGAGCTATTTTAAACATGCAATTGGACAACCTTTATTGACATTGTATGTCGATAGAATTGACATTAAAACTTAGTCTATAACTTCAATTTCATTATTATATATATGTATTTTAATTTCTTGATTGTAAAGATAATGTCAAAATATGTAAATATGTTTTTTGTATGCATCATATGACATGTCTTCTCAATTTATTTTCCATTACACCTACCATACAACATCTGTAGTGTTAATGAATTAAAAACTCAACTTTCAGACATTTACAAGCTAAAATATAAAATAAGAACCTCCCACATTTTTGATTTGCTGAGATATCAATATATTTTACAAACCTACCAGACTTGCCCACCCACTAGTCCATTTTTTAAAACCTCTTGTATATTCATGTCTACTTCTCTTAAGTACATGTTTATAACCAATAGAAAGAACATATTTCAAAGTACGTAAATCTGACAGTTTTTTTGTAAATAGCTTGAAGGGAAATATGAAATTTTACTGGAAATTGTGAAGTATGTTGACTAAGTCGTTTCTCTGAACAGAAATTATATTTCTTAACCTACATATAGTTTAGTTAGAATGCCATGTATATTGCAGTGGTTATATGTGTACCATTATAGTAATTTTATAATTTTTTGGTTTTCTAAAATGCATCTTTGAATTTTATAATAAGTAATTTATCTTCCCCCATTTGAGAGTAGAAACAAGGCTTATGGCGAGGCTTAACAACGTGTGAGTAAAAAATCAATTTCTTAACTTCATTAGTTTCTCTCTATATATTTTCTATATATTTAAGAAAAACAAATCTAAAATTTATGCATCTGTGAGTAACAGTAACAGTCGTCAGTTAATTTTCCGTAAATTCGTTCCGACGAAACTTTAGCGACACAAGTCCTTTCTTAAATAAAACTGGTTTATTCTTTTTGAATATAACTTAGCGATACACTTAATTTCAACAGTCGCG
>NW_013667233.1:156291-166926 GCF_000517525.1 Limulus polyphemus | reverse complement strand
CCCAAACACAAGGGATGTGCTCCAATGAAGTTATATCAAGTTGGTGCACCAATGGAAAGAGTAGCCATTGACATTGTTGGTACTTTGCCCCAAACTCATGCTGGAAACAAGTACATTTGTGTGGTGATGGAGTATTTCACCAAGTGGCCTGAGGCATATGCAACACCAAATCAGGAAGCTACAACTGTAGCTTCGGCTATTAGTGATTTCTTCTTCAGATTTGGTATGCCATACGAACTGCATTCAGCTCAAGGCCGTAACTTCGAATCAGCTGTGTTCCAAGAATGATGCAAGTTGTTTGGCATCCGAAAGACCAGGACAACGCCACTTCACCCACAGTCCGATGGGATGGTAGAAAAGTACAATTGGACACTGGGACAGGAATTGGCAAAGTTTTGTAATAGCCGCCAAGATGACTGGGATGTCTTACTACCTCCACTGTTGGTGGCCTATAGAACAGCAGAGCATGCTTTGGCGTTATCACGGTCCAGAACATTTAAGTTGGAACGAAGTGAACAATGAAACAAATAACGCTGCTGAAGACGTGTCACCTGAAAAAACCATTGTTGAAGAAGAAACTCTACCTGGTTTAGAGAAGGGAAACAGTGAAGCCCTTGATGAAGTTACTACCACTGATGTGACTGTTACCAATAATAGGACAATCCCCGATGGAGCAGATGAACCCCACGTGAAGAAGAAGCCAACGAGATGGAGACCAGTACGGAAGAAGATACATCCTGTAAAATTAAGAGACTCTGTTGAATTTTAATTTTGTGTTTGTAAATTCTGTACATTTAATTAAGTTATTGTTAATTTGTTATTGGTTTAATGTAAGTGGCTATTGTTCGGGACGAACAATAGTAAGGAAGGGGCAGTGTTACAACAGCGGTAGTCACGTTACTCTGGTAACACGTCATGATATTCTCGAAGGATCGGGGAACATCATGAATAATCCAGTATGTGCTAGGCGCCCCCTATTCCTGTATATAAGTGCGCCTTGAGACTAATGAATGGAATTGAATTGCAGACAGAGATAGAGACGGACAATTGAGTCAACCGCGTGAATCGTTCGTTGTGAATTATAGCGTTTGTTTAAGTTATAGCGTGACTGTGGAAATCAAGAATATTGAGAAAGGATAAACTAGTTTTATTTAAGAAAATACTTGTATCGCTAAAGTTTCTTCGGAAAGAATTTTTACGTAAAATTAACAAACGAACACTGAGGCGTAACAATTTATTCCTAGACAAATTTTTTGTAAAAATATTGAATTCAAAATTCTAATTTCTTGTCTACATATCTCTTGTAATATTTAGTAAAAGCTTGAACAATTTTGTGAAGATACACAAAACACGTCGAAAGTTGTTAATAATTATCGTATGAAAACTATGATGGCCACCTTGGGGTCATCTGCTCAGTGTAATCCACCGAGGCAGTAGCGAAAGGGTTAAACAGTTATATTCAAAATTTAATTACACTACTTCATTAGAAATGTATGTCATTAAGCTGGGCAATAAAATTTAGTTTATAATTAAAATGTTTATGTTATCTAAGTTTGAATTTTTAATTAAAAAAATGTATTCAAATAAATTCTCCAAAAATATAGGCATGATAGAATGTAAATTAAGAATCCGTCACCATTTTTATTTTTTGAGATATAAATACATTTATCACACTTACGATATAAGCTCCTCTCAACTCTTCATGCATTTGAAATCACCTGTTTGTGAATGGTACATGTCTTAAATCAATAGAAAGGTCATTTTGTGAGCTTTATGATTCTGATGAAAGTCTGTTTTATTTTTCCAGTGAAAGCTACTATTTTGCAAATATATCTTGAGACGAATAGACTGAAGTCGAGCTTTAAAAAGCAATGTAATGTTTGAAACCTATATAGAGTTTAGTTGAAAAGCTAGATAAATCAGTCATAGTAGTTTGAGACTTTTCATCTTAGTTCCAAATGTATGCTTTGTGTTCTAAATTCATAGTTGAAACCAACATGAAATACTTTTCGACAACAAACATAGTTAAAAACATAAAGCTTATGAAAGCAGACACATAATTGCATGGTACCCTAGGGATAAGGTAAGTGCTAAATTTCTCGTTTTTATGTCTATCTTTATTTATGGGTGTATATATTTTAACAAATGTAACTTAAATATAAAAATTATAACTTTATAAAGTTATGAAAAAATTAAGTGTAAAAATAGAATAACATTTTTTTATGATCACTGATTGAGGAATACATGAGGGGTATACCTAGTTTCATGTTGTGTGGTGTAACATGAAAGTTTGTTTACTCTAAGCTGTCTACATTCTCGCTGGGTGATATATCACTTGTTGCAGTAGTTTGAATGGTTCAGAGAGCAGTAAAACAATAAAATAAATAAAAACAGTTGTTAAAAGTTAAGAACCCTAACTTATTCTAGTAGCAAATTCTACATATAAAGATACTCAAACACCAAAATACCTACATACTAGAGTTACACTCCAGTGACCTTAGCTAAACTATAATGCACCTCATCCCACACATGATGAGGGTAGGTAACCATTGCTATGCCAATTCATCTTAATGACAGGTAACCATAATCCAAGATATTTATTCAGGGTACACAAGTTAATCTCTAATTGATTAATTAGTTTGTTATAGGTCTTTTTCATTTCATCACAAACAGAGCACAGTTCCTCAAAATCAAACTCTCCACCCTCCCACTTCATATGGTGCAAGAATGCTTGTCTATTTCACCTGTTTTCGATATTCCTAGATGAGGAATTACTTGATATAAGGTTGCTGGGACATGTATACATCTTCCCACAAAGTATATCAGGACTTGACTGATAATTGTTTTATTACTTAACTGTTCACGAGGTGAAATCCCCCGATATCAATTGTAATGCTCATGTGTTGGTATAGTGGACATCTGTAATTATGCACAATATTAGTTCATTTAGATTATTATATGTACTTAACATTTTAGTTTACATGTGGTGGCTTACACACCCTTGTCTTAGTTTATTATTATTGCTCCCTTATTATCACCATTCCTCTCCTAACTATGGTGGTTTATGGAAAGATTATATGCCAGGTTTTATTTATGGGTTGGATTCTTTACAGTAGGTGTTTGTAATTTTTTGGCGATAAATTTCAACATTAAACAAATAGCATACAGTCCAATTGTTTTAAAATTATATATTAAAATAAGTGATATTTATATACAAATGCTCGTTAAACTGCTGGTTATCACACTTGTATCGAGAACTTTAAATAATTGTATCTGGTTCAGTTACTTTAGAACACAATTTGACAAGACGAATTATTCTTCCTGCTCTGTTATTACAATACAGTCTGCGATAATTTCATTTTACCAATTGCTAATATATACTCTTCATGGCTAAGCTCACAATAATACAGTCTAGATCTATCTCTCAAACTAAATTGTCGACGCATATTTATACCCCGCCAGAGGTCTAGAACACTACACACACTACTAGACTTAAAATAACACCCAAAATTCGAGCGCTTTCGAATAGTTGACTATTCTTCTTCAGGAGAACACACTACTAAATATTATGATGCAATAATACCTAATCAAAACAACGAAAGACTCAGATGCAATAATATAACAATCTCCAATTCATAACTATTGAACTAAACACATTACGTAAACAAACCTGTAATACATTATTTCTTCTAAATAATTAAATTTAACATTTGTGCTATATAAACTATCTAAATCATAATATTCACATTAAACTTAAACTGAAACATTCGTGTATTTCTAACAATTAGCTCTCTTCAAGAAAAATATTTACAATATTTTTATAATACATAGAAAGACTGTTTTCAGTGAATACACAAAGTCTACTCATATACAGTCTGCACCAACATTTGCAGTCCAGTTGATGGCTTCAATGTGGAACCAGTAGTTTGGACATACAATGCCCACCTCATGATCCTCGCACTGTCGATTTTGCACCTCTGGATGTATGCAGGGGGCTGATGTTATGTCTGGATGATGAACTTTTCCTATAAAGGTAGTTCTGGAATTTCTAGGTGGAAAATATGATGATCAGACACTCTTGTTCGATCACAGAATATTTCTTCTCATTATTCAAGAGTTTTTTACTGACATACATTATGGGTAATAGTCCATCTACATGTTCTTGCAAAACTACTGCTCCAATTCCAACATCTTATGCATCAGCTTGAACAATGAAAGGTCTGATATTTAAATGATTAGCGAACTTCTTAATATGTTCTTCAACTTTTGGAATGCTATCTGCTGTAGTTGTTTCCACTTCACCTTGTTGTGTTGGCCTTTCTTGGTCATGTAAATCTGTGGTGCAGTGACTTCCGTGTAGTTTGGGATGAACTTCCTATAGTATCCAGTTAACCCAGGAAGGATTTGACATGTGGCTTGGTCGTCGGAGATGGTACATCTTTTATGTGGATTAGCTTATTCTCTTCCATAGTTATCTGTCAGTTGTCCACCTTTTGTCCAATAAAGTCCAGTGCAGAATAATTGATGTAGTACTTATATGGTCTGATGGTAAGATCTGCTGCCCTTGCTCGTTCAAACAGCTCTCTGAGTTTCTTTAGGTGGTCTTCCAATCTGGCTGTTTGGGCCAGAATATTATTCAATGCTCAATAATGCTCAATGTTAGTGGTTTTGTGCAACACCTTCCTCATTATGTGGTTAAATGCTGCTGCTGAATTAGCTAACCCGAATGGCATTTTCTTGAACTGGTAGTCTCTGTCTGGTGTCACAAAGGCTGTCTTCTCTTTAGATTCTGTCTCTGTCAGGATCTGCCAATAACCTTTACTGTGATCAATCTTTGTAAAGAACTTGTCCCTGTCTATTTTTGCCATGATAGTCTCTGGGTTGCCTATAGGTTCAGAGTCGAACCTCGTCACGAGGTCCAGCTTCAAGAAATCTATACAGAAGTGGTTTGAGCCATCCTTCTACATCATGATTACCACTGCTGAACAGTAGGCTGAATCTGATGGCTCAGTGATTCTGGCTTCTAACATTACCTCGACTTTTAGCTTAATCAAGCTCACATCACATAAAGCACCTGTAGAGCTTCATCTCGACTGGATCGCTGGTCGTAGTCTCATTCTTGTATTGACAAGGTCTGTCTTGTTTGGTCTATCTGTGAAGACATCTGTATACTGGCACAGTAGATCTTGTAGCTCTTTCTTCTGCTTTCTTGTCAGTTCTTCAATGTCTCATCTCCACCCAGTGGTCTTATATCTAGTAGAGTTTCATCTCTATGACAAAGTCACCATCTTCTGATCCTGCATCTATAACAGTCACACCTGGAATGTCAACCTGTTTTTCAATAGCTGCACTTGTGAGGCATCCTTCCCTCTTAAAGTTACTCTTCAACAGATTGCATGATAGATCTTGGTCTGCCCATCGACTTTCACCTTATAGTCCATTCTGTTGACCACTTCCTGCACTTCAAAAGGTCCTTTCCACTGTAGGGTGAGTTTGTTGTTGTCTGTGGGTAGCAGAAACAAGACCTTCAATTCTTGGCCTTCTTGTCATAGAAGTACTTTTAATTGCCTTGATCGGCATACAAACTTTCTCGAGCAAGTTGACAGGTCTCCTCTAGTAGGTTTTTGATGCCTAACACATACTGGTATGTGTTTCTCACTTCTTACTCTTCTTCTCCTGCCCACAGTTTTCTCATTATCTATATCAGACCACGGACTGTTCTTCTGTACAGTAACTCGTTGGGTGAATGTTCTGTACTTGCCTGTAGGTACCTGTTCCAGTCAGTGTGGTCTCTCCTGCCACATTTTCTTCAGCATGCTCTTTAAGACTTCATTGACTCTCGTAAAAAGTCCATTACACCTGAGGTTGAATGGGGTGGTAAAGAGCTGCATAGTGCTGATGAGTCTGCACACCTCTTACGTCAGTTTTGAGGTAAAATGGATCCTTCTATCACTTAAGACTTCTTTTGGATATCCTACTCTGCAGAATACTTCCAAGAGGGTTTCTGCTACTATCTTCATCTCTATCTTTGGCAGTGTTATGGCTTCTGAGTAATGTGTTGCATAGTCAGCTACTGTCAGTATGTACACATTGCCCTTGTTGGATACAGGTGCTAGTGGTCTGATCAAGTCAGTTGACTGTGCTGAATGACTCTTCTATGAAATGCATCTCACCAAGTGACACCTTGGTTACCTTTCCTCTAGGTACTGTCCTTTGGCAGACTTCACTTGACCTGCAGAATCTGGTCACATCTCCAATGACGCCTGGCCAATGGAAGTTGCTGGTGATTCTGTCTGCTATCTTCTTCACTCCTAGGTGTTTTCTCACAATCAACTCGTGAGTCAACTTCATCACTTGAGTCCAGTATTCTATTGGTACTACAACCTGTTTCACTTCCCCAGTAGAACTGCCTTGATAGATCTGGTACAGCACTCCATTCCAGTCCTCTATTCTGTAAGCCCCTTTGTCTTCTGCTCGACTTTCTCTCTGGGCATTGTTTCAGAGTTTCTGTAGTGAAGGGTCTTTCTTATGTGCTTCCTTCAGTTCCAGTAGACCTACATTCGGGATGTCACATTTCGAGACTTGCAGAGGATTGATGTATTGCTTTCTTTTCTTTTCTTAAGCTCTTGTGGTGACTGCAGATGCTTCATCAGCCTCTTCTCTGTTTGGTTCCTCTAAACTTCTACTGCCTGGTATATTGTCAATATACACATGGCCTCAAGGTCTCTCACACAGTATGAAATGTCCACCTTTATTCTTGTTATGGGAATCTTTCTCATTGTCCCATCAGTTAGCATACACAGATGCACCTTGTCTAACATCTGGCCATGAGATACTAGATTGGTTCTCACTGCTGCACCAAGTGTCTCATAGGACTTTCACTTTCTTGTCCCTGACATACCCTTCACCTACTGGCATGTAGTGTTTGTTGGTACCTCTCAATATTTGTCACATGCTCCAATCACTAGTGACACTGTGAACCCATTTGCTAACTTCGGATGACCATCAACCATGCACTGTTTAATTATGGTGATAGCACTTCTTTCTTGTGGTAAATTTGATGAGTTGTCTACATTCTGTTTTTTTTTCTGACAGCAGCATACATGGTGACAATAATTCTTTTCTTGTTTCTTGTGAAAACTAGTTTTGCGTGTAGCACCAACTGCTTAATGTTGAAATTTATGTTGAAATTTTGGCCTCCATGGGCTTCCATATATTTTTATGTCAGCATTATCATCTTGTTTACATCTTTCAGTGCTCTATCTTTTAGGACCATTGATATGTCTGTGGAGCACGTGGTAATGAACTGTTCACATATTAGAAGATCTGCCAGTCCTTCAAAACTATCTTCACACTTAACCATATCAGTTCACCTTGTGAAGTATCACTATAGACGTGCCACAAATGGACATACAGTTTCTCCAGTATCAGGGTTGACTTTTCTTAAATTTTGGTGAAAACCTTATCAAGTAAGTTCATAGCATTTCAGCAAGGAAACTTATTATTTGTCATAGTCCTAGGCATCTTCTGACATCATTCCCACATATACTGTAGGCTTTTTTCTGTAAGAAGGGGACTGAGACAAACTGCCCAGTCACCTTTGTCCCAGTTCGGATTTTAGGCAAATCTTTCATACATCACCAGGAAAACACCTTAATCGTTATTCTGTTCACCAAATTTGGACAGCTTGGGTCGGCTGGTTCTGACTTCATTGTTATTATTGGGTGCTTCTTCTTTCTGTTGAGTGAGTATGGCAATTTCAATTTGGGGTTTTATTCTCTCTATTTCCAGTCTCTCCTCTTTCTTGTTGTTGTTTAACAAACTCTCATAGATCCCCATCTTTGAGCCCAAGTCATTTACCCCTCTTTATGCACTTATCAAAGCCAGTTGATATGGTTATATAGTATTGTTACGACAACGAAGTCACGTGACTCTGGGAGCATGCGAGCTGGAGTTTCTCGAAAGATCATGAATTTGCCTGGCAACTATAGTCTGATCAAGCTGCCCTCTTTTTTAATATGTAAGCCTAGCGAGAAAAACCAGTGAGGCAGATAGATTGAATAGATAGATAATTGAGCCTAGCGAACATTAGGCACCGTAAGTAAAATGTGTGAATCACTGTGATTTATAGCGTGTGTTATAAAAGTTGTTAAGTGTATCACAAAGTTTGTATCGAGGAAGAATAAATTGGTTTAATCAAGAAAGGACTTGTATCGCTGAAGTTTCTCGGAAAGAATTTCTAAGGAAAACTAACAAACAAGCAGATACGCAACAGTATGATTGTGACCTCTACAATATTTTTGCCACGAATACAGCTGTGTGTGTATATATAGGCCTATTTGCCGCTGTTATGTATTTCTACTGCCAGTTATCACTGTATATCCTGGCAGACTAGCTAGATTCTTTACAGTAGGTGTCTGTAACTTGTTGGCGATAAATGTCAACAATAAACAAACAGCACACAGTCCACTTGTTTTAAAATAATATATTAAAATAAGCCAAACTTTATACAAGTGTTCTTTACACCATTTGTTATCACAGTTGTATACAGAGCTGTAAATAATTGTCTCTTTTTCGTCAAAGTCCACACAGGCCGATTCAATTAGTTTAGAACACAATTGACAAGACGAATTATTCTCCTCTACTCTATTATTACAATAAAATATTTGATAATTTCACTTTAAAAATCGCCCCTATGTACTCTTTATTACTAAACTCAAAATGACACAGTCTAGATATATTTCTCGAACTAAATTTTCGAGGAATATTTATACCCCAACAGAGGTCTAGAATATTCTACATGTTAATAGATACCATGATGCAATAATACTCAATTAAAAGAACGAGAAAACTTAGAAGGGTCAAGTAACAAGATGCAATAATATAACAATCACCATTTCATATCTACTGAACTACACAACATATGATTTGTAAACAAACCTGGAATAAACTATCATTTCTAAGAAATATATAAATGTAACACTTATGTTATATAAACTGTCTAAATCATGAAACTCGCATTAAGCCTAAACTGAAACAGTCTTGTGTATCTTACACTTTACTTCTCCAATGTCTTTCCTTTCATCTTGTTTAATTTCACTTTCTTGTATTTTATATTGCATATTTCTGCTAATCACCTTGTTTCTGACTTTCTATTATCATGTACCATTAATATATTTCATAAATCAGGCAGCTCTCAACCCACATTTTTACATCTCTCTCCAACTTCTTCTTCCTGAGTATTCCATTAAAACCAATTTAAACTAAAGGGGTGGCATGGCTTCATGCTTTGGAATTATAGTCAGATGGTTGGAGATTTGAGGGTTGTTCACATCATGCTATTGCATCATTGAGCAAGAATCTATAATCTAGTTGTTTCTGTCTACCCAGATGGACTGCGATGGATTGGCATCCCATCCAGGTTGAACATGTCACCATTCTCATCTGCTTGTGCCAATTAAGCCAGCATTCAGCACTGGCTCCTATGTAATTATCTCAGCATGGGAGTGATTTGACCTTGATCTTGAATTGTAAATAAAGCTCCCATACATTTTGTTTGTTGCATAATTTAATAATTACTTGGTTACTACATTTCTTTAAATTTTGTCTTACATCTAAGCAGTTCAGCTACTTCCTAATTTTTTAATTTTGCCTTTCCAAATCATTTAGTTTCGCTACCTCAGTTTCTTTTGAATAAATAATGCATTTGTCAATCTCCCTGCATTACCTTTATTTTTCTAAACTGACATGTTTCCACAGCTGGAGTGTTGCTAACTTGTTGCATAATTGATACAATAGTATGCTTACTATTATGATTTCTAATTTTATCAAAAGCATAGTGTTGCTAATATCAAGTTAATTAATTCCCAAGATTTAACTACTTTTCTTTCAAATGCCTCTTTTAACTTCTTCACAGGCTGAGTGAATTTCTATCAGTTAATTCTGATGTATGCAGTGGTAAATATAGTAGTTATATAACCTTAACCTCTAACCCTTTTGCATTGGATCTAATTCTATAAATAATTTTATATCTTCATTTGACATTACTTCCTTTGTGACTGGTGCTTTTATATATATAATTCTGAAACTGTATATTTAGTTTTGCTTCTAAAGTGTGAAAGTACATTCACTCCTTGTCCATGTATGGAGCAATTCTTCACTAAATTTTAAATAGCCACTACCTCCTAGTTTTATTATTTTTGCTATATAATCAAACTAGTGTACATCTCACTTAGGACATACTGTAGATGGCGCTATTCCATTTTGCAATACTAAATAATAATCACCATGCGTTTAAATTCTGTAAAAAATAAAATGATTTGGGTGGGGGGATATTATTATCTTTTTACAAAATTCGGATACTTGATCTGAGACTTCTGTAAATTTGACATAATATGGGTACTGAATATATATTCTTAAATTCTATCACACAGTTAACTATTTATAGTTTTCCATTAAACCTTTGTCAAACAAGACCGATGTCTGTAGGTTTACTTTCTTCTTAGAATTCTTCTCAAGAAGTCGATAAGCCGTCTTAACGTTGTTAGAATAACGGGTAAAACTACGCGGAAAGCACGAAACGACGTGACCGTAACAACACCCCCCTGCTAACACCAAAACTCCGTACTGCTGCTA
>NW_013667233.1:152009-155370 GCF_000517525.1 Limulus polyphemus | reverse complement strand
CTATTGTCCGATAGAATGGCGTCCAATTTTGTTTTATATTCCTGTTTGTCCATGATCACTAAAATATTAGCTTTGTCCGCACGTCGCACAATGATGTCATCGTGGTTTCTGAGTTCCTTAGCAGCAGTACGGAGTTTTGGTGTTAGCCCCAACATTCAGCCTTGATAATGGATGCAGAATGCATTCGAAACGCGTCGGCCAACTCATCACTAGCTACAACTTGTAGGCAGATTTTGTTAAACAAGACCGATGTCTGTAGGTTTACTTTCTTCTTAGAATTCTTCTCAAGAAGTCGATAAGCCGTCTTAACGTTGTTAGAACAACGGGTAAAAGAAAATCTGTCACCAAAGTACACCATTAAACCTTTATGTATAAAATTTAGTACTTGCATTATGGGAACTTTACTAGTGGTAAAAATTATTTGTTTCCAATCTTTAAAAGGATTTTTTGAAAAGAATAAAATATTTTTCTTTAAGTCTACTTAATAACTGAACATATTACATGAATGATATATGTTTGACAGTTATCTATTTATTACCTGATAGAATAAAATTTCCTTTTTTGACAAATATTACATTGTTTTCCACTGGAACTATACTTATGTTTTGTTCTATTACAATAGTCTCTACCAATATCGTAAGGATATTAATTCTCCTGGTAATGCTGTAAGTAAATTTATTACCAATTTTCACCTTTCATAAACCTTATAGTTCTTTATTATGATTATGTCTCTCAACTAATTCAACATATTGCTTAATGATTTACATAGTTCTTCTGCTATTTGTTCCTTCATTTATTTAATTAATATTTTATTATGTAATGCACCTAATAACATGTGGGTCAGATCTAACCTGTATTGTTTTTTTTTTGTAATTGGGTCTAATATCTAGGGTTGTTTAAGTAATGGACCTCTCAACCTTATGTTAGAGACAGGGGTTTTAAGTATTGGTGTTGGGTGTGTTACTATTGTCACATTTTCATTAGCACCTGCTATTACCAGTGTACTTTGTATGACTGTATTACTCAGTTTGACTATTAGTATCTTGTGATATGCCTTTGTTAGTGCCTGTACTGTGTTTGCTAGCTTGCCCTGCATTTACTATTGTTACGTCTCTGTATGTTTGTTTGTTAATTCTTCTACGATACAACTCCTTTCTTTATAAAACTTGTTTATTCTTCCTCAATACAACTTTGTAATGTACTTAATTTTCACAGTTACACACACACTATAGTTCACAACAATTCACTCACTTTCTATCGCGCTTAGACTTAATTGTCCGTCCCCGCCAACTATAGTTCCGATCTCTGTGTTTGCTATCCTCGGTTTCCGCCGACCATAATCGCTGTCTTTCTTTCTCTCTGCCTCCACTACTGCTTCGACTCCGTCTGTCTCTCTTACCGTCTAGCGCACTTATATACGATAATACTGCCTGTTCTAGAAACTTCTAAGACTCTCAACACGTGCTACCAGCGTCAATTAACTCCCGCTGTCGCAACGCACTAGAGAATCTTCTAGAATATTCGTCACGTGACCCCCACTTTCGTAACACTATTATAACCTCAGAGTCAAAAACTATGTCATAGAGTGAAACATCTACAGTTTCATCCTCTGTAGGTTTGGTGTGTTGATCTCATCATTGCTCTTAACTTTCATCTCTCCTTGGGGGTAGTTTGTTTAATTGCGTCTTTTCAGACAGTCTTTTGCATATAGATTGCTTAATTACACAAGCCTTCTTTAACCTATTGATGAGTACTAATTGTGTATTTTTCAAATATATTTCTTGTATTATAAAATTAATCAGAATCGTTTGTTTGATCCTTCTAAAGTGACATTTCCATAGTTCATCTAGCTTCTTAGTGTTTCCTTTTTTAACTATGGATGTATACAACAATACCTTGTCTCCTAATTTCATTCCACTAACTCTTGCTTTTCTACCTATTTTTGGCTGTTCTAGTTAAATGTTCATTCCCTATTTCCAGTGCTACTTGCATCCTCTGTGACATTTCTGCTTTAGAATTCTCATCTAATGCATAATTAACTTTCCTTGTAGCTAATTTCTTCTGCATTGGCAACATTACCATGCAATAAAATAAAATGGCTTTCTCGTGTATATTTGTTTGCTGCACTTTTATAAGATAACAATAATAATAATGAAACCTACTCATTCCATATTTTCTGGTTTGATTCATAGTATTGTGACAACATGTCTAACAAAGTTCTGTTGAATCTTTCTACTAATCCATTAACAGCTGGATGGTATGCAGTTGTCTCTATTTTCTTTATGCCTGATAATTCAAATATTTCTGTTCATAATTATGTAATTAAATTTGTAATTCTATCAGATACAATATGTTCAACAAATGGTTTTGCTATAGTTTCTGTTCTGGTAAACATATTGTTACGTCTCTAGTCGTTTGTTAATTTCCCGGCATAAATTCTTCCCGAGGAACTTCAGCGATACAAGTCCTTTCTTAAATAAAACTAATTTATTATTTCTCAATACAACTTTGCAATACACTTAATTTCTACAGTCACTTTCACTTCAACACACGTTATACTTCACAACGATTCACGCATTTTACTTACGGTCACTACCGCTCACTTGACTCAATTATCTGTCTCTATATATCCCTATCTGTAATTATTATCTCCGCTTTATTTGCCGGGCTTATATACAAAAAAATAAATAAAGGGTGCCTGGAGACGACCAGATTTGCCAGGAACTGTCAAGATCCTTCTTGAAACTCCAGCACGCATGCTTCCAGAGTCGCGTGACTTCCGCTGTCGTAACACTGCCCCTTCCTTAGTATTGTTCATCCCGAACAATAGCCACTTACATTAAACCAATAGATAATTAACAATAACTTGATTAAATGTACAGAATTTACAAACACAAAACTAAAATTCAACAAAGTCTCTTAATTTTACGGGATGTATCTTCTTCCGTACTGGTCTCCGTCTCGTTGGCTTCTGCTTCACGTGAAGTTCATCTGCTCCATCAGAAAACGTCCAATTATTGGTAATAGTTACATCAGTAGTAGTAACTTTATTAAGGGCTTCACTGTTTCCCTTCTCAAAACCAGGTACAGTTTCTTCTTCAACAGTGGCTTTTTCAGGTGACACGTCTTCAGCAGAGTCATTTGTTCCATTGTTCATTTCGTTCCAACTGAAATGTCCTGGACCATGATACGCCAAAGCCTGTTGGCATGCACCACCTTTGGCTTACTTCACTGACCACATTTTATTCGGAAAGTCACGTCTGCAAGACGATCCACTATGTCATATGGGCCTTCCCATGGAGAAGACAACTTAGGAGACTTCCCTTTGGATTTCCTGGGATTATACAACCACACCTTGTCT
>NW_013667233.1:148872-151036 GCF_000517525.1 Limulus polyphemus | reverse complement strand
CCTTCCTTAAGTATCTGCTCACATTTAGAGAAATTGGCCACTGTTATAGGTACTACTTGACGACCCGCTACAAGTGACCTTCCGATCTTCAAATCAGCTGGCCTGGATGAGTCTTCCACTGCTTCTACAAGCATTGGGCTCCCATGAAGATGTTCTTTTATCCTACCCCAAATTATCTTCTCTGACATAGGGGGTATTGTAGTTGATTTAAGTGCTGTGACATGCAGTTCAATGGATGTAGCAACACTTACTAGAATCTGGCCTTTGTTGTTTCCAATCGTCATTTTATCGAAGTTAACTACACACTTCCTCGGTAGTAGATAGTCCAATCCTAATATGCATTGGTCTTCAATGTCAGCCAAGTATACTTTCTGTCTGTTCTTCATGCCCATGAGCTCGATAGTTACCCACACTGGTCCCCAGAACCTTGCAGAATGTCCTGTCACACCACAAAGCTTCTGTATGACTTCTGGTACTCCTTTGTTATCCAGCACCTTGATACTCACAAGAGTTTGCTGAGATGCAGAATCTATGACAAAGTTGCACCTTTGGCCATCCAGCTTCCCTGTCACGTAGATACTATGTGTGCTTGGCATTTTACACTTAGGTGTTGGGACATTCCCAATGGGGGTTGGTGGGCGTCCCTCAACACCAACCACTACTGGTTCCCCGAGGCTGACTTATTGGTAGTATTCTTCTTACACTGGCTCCTCATATGTCCTTGCTCTCCACAGTTCCAATAACCTTTCTGGGTAGCAGCCTTTCCTGCCATAGCACATTCCCTGTATTGAAGTTACCAGCATTGAGTTTTCTTTTGCCCAGGTTTGTTACAGTGCCAGCAAAGTCCCTCAAAGTTTTCTCAAAGCTGCCCTTTTCTGGCCTTGAATCCTGATGACTGTACCAATCTTGGTACCTCTGTGCTGGACTAAATGTAGGATTCAAATTCAAGAGCTCTGGCCATTGCATCCTGCATAGTAGAGGGGTGTGCATGCTTTACTTGTATCTTCAGTTGTGGACTGTCCAAGGCATCTACAGCAGCTTGAGGACATTGGGTGGTGCGGTTGGGTAGGCTTTGTGTGCCATAATTTCCAAATCCTGTGCCAGCTCTTGCAGGCTCCCCCCTTTAGCATGGACTCTAGTCCTAAACCTAGCCCTGGAGACTTGGGACTGATTTTGAGTTCCATACCTGATTTCTAGTGCTCTATAGTTGTGCCTGTCATCTGCTGACACTTGTCCAAGTATTTCCAGTGGTTGTCCCTTCAGGATCGTTGCCAGGTACACTGTTTTTTGCTCCTCTGTCCATCCATTCATTTCTGCCAGGAGCTCAAATTGTGCTCTATATGTTTCCCACAGTGCCTTTCCATCGAATTCCCGTGGCTTCCTTCGTACTAGATCACCCATAATGCTGACATTTATGTCTGGGATGTGACTTCTGACAGGACTGAAGATGTCTGCATTAGGGTTTAGCTGCAGGGTCTGGAAGTGGCTTCCCGTTGTCTGGGGCTGATTAGGTCTATGGCTAATATATCATCCTTGTGTAAAAGACAGTAAATCATCCTTTAATATATTTAATTCACTTTGAAATTTACTAATATTTTCCATTTGTGTGTACTGGCTTTCTCTCAATTGTTGGAGACTTTCTTCTTGTTAATTTTCTTTCTCCTCCAACCACTGCTGTAGTCTTTCTTCTTGTTCATTTTCTTTTTCATCCAACAACTGCTGTAATCTCTCTTGTTTATTTTGCTGTTTGAGCTGCCACTGTTGCAGGTTTTCTTGCTACTGCTGTTGTCTCTCTTCTTGTTTATTTTCTCGTTCTTCTTGTTTCTTTTTCTGTTCTTGTATTGCTGCCATCAAATCTGCTAAGCTGTAGTTTGATTTGCCCCCTCTCGTTTCCATCTTCTTCTTCTTTTTTTTTTTCCATCCCACTTCTGACATGAATTTGTTACGTCTCTAGTCGTTTGTTAATTTCCCGGCATAAATTCTTCCCAAGGAACTACAGCGATACAAGTCCTTTCTTAAATAAAACTAGTTTATTCTTTCTCCATACAACTTTGCAATACACTTAATTTCCATAGTCACTTCAACTTAAACACACGCAATAGTTCACAACGATTCACGCAATTTACTTACGACTTGACTCGATTATTTGTCTCTATATCTCCCT
>NW_013667233.1:117440-147933 GCF_000517525.1 Limulus polyphemus | reverse complement strand
TGCTTTATTTGCCTGGCTTATATATAAAAAAATAGAGGGTGCCTGGAGAAGACCAAAGTTGCCAGTAACAGTCATGATCCTTCTAGAAACTCCAGCACGCATGCTTCCAGCGTAGCGTGACTTCCTCTGTCGTAACAATATATTGTCTCTATAAATCTGGTTAAATACTCTGAAGCCACTAATATGTATTGTTACATGTTAGAATTTTAAATGGTCTGAAACTAAGTTAAAAGATACTTTAAATTTAGTAGTTAAAATTGTACTTTGGAATTAGTAGTTAAGTAAAAGTTGATATATAGTCAGTTTATGATATTTGACAACAAGATTAACACACACAGTTTTCTTTCTTTTTAATAAAAATACCTTTTAATATACACACAACAATACAATTTACAATACCAGTTATTACAAACAATGATTTATAAAAAATTTTTTCACAAACTTACAAGTAATATAAAGTTTTCCTTTTAGTCTGGAACTTCTTTGATATCTTATTGAGGGTTCACAATGAGCGAGTTGATTATAAGTTGATGTAGGTATAATTCACTTAACAGGAAGCTAGCTAGCTTTGTCCTTCATTACTTACCAGCCACACATGTCGAGTTTTCCGAGGATGAATTTATATAATGTTTTTGTAAAAATACTAATGTTCAATGAGAATCCACTGAAGTTAAATGGTTTGTAATGTTTGAACTTTGTAAACGCCCCTGGTCAAATATTGGAAGTTTTCCGACTGATAAGCCTTATAACAATCACAGTTATAGCTTCCGAGGTTTATAGCAAACTAATAATATATACTTTCTTTTTGGCACGTTGCATTGGTTATATTTATAGGCATGTGGAGGATTTCTAGAAATTTCATATTACGTAACAATACAAATTTAAGAGTTTATGTACATACATATATTGTTGATTCTTGCTCTCGAGAATCCTATACAACTTTGGAGAAGAGGCAGGAGTTTTGCAATACATATTTAACAGTATAAGCTATGTATATTTCTAAATATAAATTAAATCTAAACTAAAGTTGATATTAAAATAAATATATAATAACAAATTCGTTACAGTATTTATTACCTAAATATGATGTAGGTAGGGGGTCATAAGATATCCAAGGCTATTATTTCAAATAGAATGTCTAAACTTGGCAATCCCTGTAAAGATGCATTCTTTAAATGTGTACTAGTTTTATATTTTTGGCATTTGATGCATGGCTCAGACAATGTCTTAATATCCCTTTTCATATTTTGTCAATACAATCTTTTATTTATTTTACTATGTATTTTACAAATACTAAATATGCACAGATGAGGTATCATGGTAAGTGATAATAACTTTCTTATTCACACTTTGTGGTAAACTTACTAAGTTTATCTACTTTCTGCATAACACATCTGAGTCCAGTATGTACTTGGTTTCTTCTCCTAGTGCTACTCTATTCCTTAATGAATTTACTGCAACATTCTTTTGTTTTTTGCTTATAACATGATCTAAATCCCAAACTACTTAATAGTCATCTTCATTGTTTTTCTTTACTACTTTGATTTGGCCAATAGTTTGTTTAGAGTCTCACATTCTAATCCTACTTAATTCATCTACATGTGAGTGCTTTCTTCCTGATATTCAAAATCATAATCTTATAAAAGAAGCAACCACCTTGTTAACTTAAACAAAGGATCTTTTAATGTTGTTAACCATCATACTGTGCATGATCTGTAGTTATGGTAAATTTCCTACCATATGGATAACAATGGAATGTCATAATGCCATGCATTACTGCAAAGCTTTCTTTTTCTGACACTGAGTAATATATTTTGGCTTTTCATAATGGTCTACTCTGATATGCTATGGGGTGTTCCTTCCCCTTTTCATCTAAATGAGAGAGGACTGCTCCCATTGCATAACCTGAAGTGTCTGTACTTAAAATAAATTCTTTATCAAAATTAGGATAACTCAAATTTGGTGGGGTTTTTTTTTTCATAAACTCCATTAAGTATATTGCAATTATTTGAAAAATCTGAAATCAATTTTCCATAAAACCTTACAAGTGCTAAAAATGCATAAATATTTGTAATGTTCTTTGTTACTGGATAATTCTTACATATCACTAAGTTTTTCGGGTCTGATTTTACACCATCTTTGGTTACCACATAACCTAAATAATATAATTCCTCTCTTTTCAGGAAATTGACACTTAGTCAGCTTTAATTTCAAATTTGCTTCAAATACTATGACATCATCCAAATAATAAAAACATTCAAAAACTTGTAGTCTTGAGAATGCTTCATCCATTAATCTTTGGAATGTTGAAGGGACATTACATAAACTAAAAGGATTTACATTGAACTGATGTTTTCCTAATAGTAATATCAATGCAATTTTAACTTTATTGTCTTGCTCAATCACAATTTGTCAATAGTTACTTTTCAAATCTATGGATGAAAAGTACTTACTTTGATCTAATCTATCTAAGGTCTCTTGAATATTTGATAATGGACATATGTCCTTGGAAGTTACCTGATTCAGCTACCTAAAGTCAATACAAAACCTTACTTTACCAGCTTTCTTAGGAACTAACACTACTAGGGTTGCATAAGGGCTACTACTGTCTTCTGTAACTCCTTGTTCAAGAATATCTTTTTCTGGTGTATTACTGTTTAATACTATTTTTTGTTGTACTTTGTGCAACCATCAGGATCACCTTCTTCTACAAATATGTATCTATATCCCTCTGATAAGAATTCCATTCTATCATATTTTATGCTTTTTTCATTTATACCTGGTTTGTGTTCCTACTTCCTCTAGCTTTACCAAATGCTATATGCTTAGGCAATACTGCTTTGCTCTCATTTACATTAAAAACCTTTAATGGTATTTTGTCTGACTCAGACACTCTACTAACACACACACACAACAATATGTGCCTGTTCCATTTTTTTTTCAATCAGCTCAATTAATATATTTTCATTTCAGCCTTAAAAAGAAGTTAATTTTTCTCAGCTATCTCTTTAGTTCTGATTAATCTCACAGGCACGTGTTCTATTAGACTCCCCTGTTGGGATGCTCTGTTGCCTACTCCTACTGTAAAGTCGTCTGAGAGGTCTGTGTAGTTACATGGTTGTTTAGGGTACTCTATTTTAGTTTATCTCTATTCATTTCACTATTATTTGCTGCCTCACTTCTAACTACTGGTCCTGTGGTCATTTTAACTCTCTCTACTACCACTAGCCTTATCTCTCTTATGACACTTAGATCTACTACCATCAGTCTTTGTTGTATTGTAAGTCATTATCAGTGCTGTAAGTTTTAGATCCTCAGGCTCCTATTAACCTTAATGCATGTGCTCAGCATCTGATTACATGACATTGCTAACTTATGTTAAACTTTCTTCTTAATTTTCACAGCCTGTCATTGACTAATCTAAAATTCTGAAGAAGCTGTGCCAATTTGTAATGGGCACTGTTGAAGAATATTCACTTATTATGAATAGTATTTATTTCAAATACAAAGAATATAGTAAGTTTGTTTGTTTATTGTTGCTCACAAAGCTACACAATGGGTTATCAGTGCTTTGCCCACCATGGGGCATCAAAACCCAGTTTTTAGCATTATAAGCCTTCAGACTTACTGCTGAGCCACTGAAGGACATACAGTCAGTGGCATGTTCACAGAGGTTACTAATGTAAATAAATTTATGTGAGAACAAGGAAATGTGGTAGAGGCTTTATGTATTAACAAAACATAGGATATATATTTAGATTTATTATATTTATAATGTTATAAATGTTCTTCATAATTACTTTTATTATTCAAAATATAACTTTTTTCAAACTTTCAAATTTGAACAACATAAAATAGTTTACACAGGAGCGGTCTTGTTTCATGGTAGACTTTGAGCTCTACTGACATTTTCAGTCCAAGACAACCTTGGATAAATGTTGGTCCACTACACAAGCTCATTTACTTAGCTAATCTGGCTTTTAGTGATCAGTTTATCTCTTAAGTTTCTTATGCCTTACTATCTTGCTTGTTGCCAACCAAGTGTCAATGGATTGCCATTAATCTCACTGACAGAATAGTTTAACATTTCGATCTTCCCCAGTGATTTGATAATGTTTTTGTGTATCATCTTGACAGAAAGTTTGGTCATAAGATAAACATCCTGGTCAACTACGGACTACATTGGCACCCATATGATAAAAGTTAAATGCATTATGTTTTCAAAGTGAATGCTTAATTCATCTGTAACCCTTTTCTTTTATATCATATGTTTGCAAAATCTAAGACACATTTGGTGCGAACATTGCAACTAAGGCCTACTCAGAGTACTTCTGCTATACATAGATAATTAATTTGGGAATATATTTTCTTTTGTGTGTTTATTATTACTTAATTTTCTACTTACCTTTATATGTAATAGTATCAGGAGGTTTGATGAGTATGATAGTATGGGAATGTTAAGTTTCTGGACTCTGCCTGAAAAGAAAGAGTCAGTACAAAAACCACAACAACAATCTTTATTTAAACAAACACAGAAGAAGTCCAAACACAATACACTGATGCAAAACAATAGTAAGTGCCTTTGTGGAGTGTGTTGAACTAATAAGAGATGGGTATAAGAACCTATAATATTTTTCTTACTAGCCCAGTGTGACCCCCCACCCCTTTAAGTTGTACTAAAAGGAAGTTAAAACTAATAGAAAAATATACCAATAAATGTAAGGAAGTCTTTAAGCATTAAAAGTAAAACATAGCCTTAAAATATAGTGAAGTAGGTCTCCAAAAAAGTTACTTCATATTGTTACAACAGCGGAAGTCATGCGACGCTGGGAGCATGTGCACTGGAGTTTCTAGAAGGATCATGACTTATTGTGGAACCTCACAAATATTCCAGTGTTTGCTAGATGCCCTCTTTTTTTAGTATACAAGCCAGTGATAGAGAGATATGCAGACAAATTGAAGATAGAGTCAAGCAAACAGTAGGCACAATAAGTAAAGGGTGTGAATTGCTGTGAATTATAGCGTGTGTTTATAAAAGTTAAGTTAAAGTGACTGTGGGAATTCTGTGTATTGCAAAATTGTATGGAGAAAGAATAAACTAGTTTTAATTACAAAAGGACTTGTATCTCTGAAGTTTCTTGGAAAGAATTTCTACTGGAAATTAACAAACAAGTAGATACACAACAATATAATATCTGAGAAGCTGCAAAACATTTCTAACAAGTGAGAAGAATCTTGCTTTAAATACAAATAACAATAACAAAGCCAAGGTGTTCATGCCATGCCACTCACATGTGACGTACTGCAATATGCATTTGAGCCTATGGACTTGGAAGCCACAGGCTATTATCTGATTTGCCTAATTATAGAGTGATAGAGTATGGAAAACTTTTCACTTTCCAATAAAATTTTAAGTGTTATTTTAACCAATTGTCATTTTTTGAGGAATAATTGCTTTGTCTTAATGCTCTTGTTCTTTTGAGTTTTTGTGCCAAGATACACAAAGGGCAATCTGCACATGATAATTCCTAATATTGAAGTGACAGATTAGAGGTTACTGGTCAAAAGTACCCATCCCCAACTTTTGGGTTACTCTTGTCTCAATGAATATTGGCTTTGACTATCACTCTTATAGCACTCTCTTAACTCCAAAGTGTATAAAGCATTTCTGAAACTCTGTGTGAAACATGAATCCACATATTTATAGTCTGGGAATGCTAACCATTAAACCCCATCACTCTTGACAATGGCCAAACAGCAGACTTTTCACTAAATGCAAACTTTGTTTAATCTCAAGGTTACAATGTCAGTGCTAGCTTTCTTGAATCTATCATATGTACATAGGTTTACCTCACTACTCAGAAAAATCAAACAATAATTGGAACTTATAATATTATAGGCATGACAAGTCAAAAACTTCTGTTATAAGAGGTGTCAACAACTTCTCTCAATTCATTTCTATGAAAGCTGGGCATCTGATAAACAGTCATGTAATCTGAAATTTAAATTATTGGTTTTTTTCAGCCTAGATTATATATAGTGGTCTTATTCAGTTGTGTGCCAACCATAACCTTGAAATGAATCCCAGAGTTCAAAGTACTTCAAATTTTTCACAAATCATGGCTAAAACTTTGGATGTTTAACTCTTATTGAGAGCCATCAGACAAAAGGAAACAGCCAATACTAGCAAATTGATGTAAGTCGGCTCTAAGTGTCTCAAATTATCTTTAGCAGAATGTGAAACTGTTTTCAATCCAATTGTATGATTGTTCAAACACTTAGACAAGGCAGATAACCAACCACAACATAAGACGACTGCTATCTGTTGATTTTGGCTCACTGCAATCATACATTACAGCATCTGAGATTGAATCACCTGTTCGCACTCACAACTAGACATCATGTCAGTGTATAAATGGTTAGAAAAAAACTACACTAGACTCATCTATATGCCAAGATGTTTAGTAAGATGCATTCCTAAGAAGACACAAAACAGCTCACCTGCAATGATGCTAATAACATGTTCAATGGACCAATAACATATGTATAGATTTATACATAATGTAGCTCCTCTCTGCAACCAAAGAACAAGCCTATACTCATTTGGAGAGTATCTGGAACTTGATCCACCATATTTTAATAAAAGAAGGTGATGTGTATGATTGTGGTGAAAATATAATATGAACAGGAAAAAGCATTCCTGAACTTACCAATTTCTACATCTCATGGAATGGTACCAATAGCAACATACATGATAGCATTCATAGTCTTTCTATAACACTTTGTTCTACTATAGGCTGGTGAAATTGGCTTGATTTCAGTCTAATAAGCTCACCTTCACTGTGCTAAAGTTGCCAACACAACCCTTGAAGAAGAAGTTAAACAGAGAGTCTTTCATGCTCATAAGAATTCAATACTTCAAGCATGTATGGATGCAACCAATCACATAATTATTTCAATATATTGAATTGTTTAGATTTAAGACTGGTTTTTTGCATGTGCATAAATTATGAGTGACTAAAATGGTTTCACTATTAGAAAACCACCATTATGCAAAATAAGAATATTTCCAAAGAAAACAAGCTTGGGCAGTTTTCTGTGTGTAATAAAACTTTATCATAGGAAGCAATTTTCTACTATGTATATCCCTATTACAATTGTAAAATCCTTTCAAAATCCCAGAAGTTTTAAGACCAAATAGAGTAAGTGCAAAAATTCTTAGTTCTGTAGCAGGTATTACTAAAACATCATATAAAGTCTTCTAGAGGTTGATATAATATTGTGGAAACCTTTCTTTTCCATCTAAATTCATAGATTAGACTTTTCCAATATTAGTATGACTTTCACTTGCTTTGTTAGAAACATGCTATGTCCTACTGCAAATGGTGTCACTTGTACTAAATGCCATAATAATACTATAATTTTAAATATCATGCACTAGATTATCCCTCTCCAAATGACATGAAACTGATAAAAGTTATCTAATCTATGATTCTCCTTCACATTCCACTCCTTGTGCAACCTTAAGCAAACCAGAATGTGCAGTCAATATTATGGTCAAATGTACTTTGTCCACATTTTACTCAATTGACTATTGCATCATTCATTGTGCATAGTAATGTCATTTCTGCTCCATCCTGATGTTGCAAAAGTCAACTACACATAAGAAATTTCTACCTGAGTTGTGCCAGCCTATGTGAAAGTTTAAACTCATTTGCACAAGCTAAGCGTCGGTGAGTACATTTTCAATCATGCCCAAGGAATACAGATTTGTTAAAGGTCAGAGGTTTATATGGAGATTTACCATGTAATTCAGTTCTCTGCAAACCTGCTTGGGAGTACTCTTAATTAAAGCTCCATAATGCACTATTCAACAGAATTTGGTTTACAGTTCTGGCAGTTTATACCCATCTCATGCTAGGTGATAAATGTAAAGATGAAAGACCATAAGAACAGTAATAGACAGGATTTAATTGATCTTTTGGAGAGCATACATATAGCAGCAAAAGAATTAAATAAAACAGACTGATAAATCTTACAAGCTACAAGATAATGAATACTTTATTCTGAACGGAGTGATCAAGTCTCATCTTCCAGGAATAATCATATAACATCTGTATAAACATTTTAATGGGCTCTCTTCATTAAGCTCTGCAGTAGTTAATTCAACAGAATTTTGCCTACAATTCTGGGTTTGAAAAATTCTTTTTCTGTCAAGAGACTAATATTCTTAGCTCATTATACTTTGTTGAATGATTTTGTTTCGCTGTATCTTAGATATAGACATATCAAGATGTGAAGAACTGATACCTAACCATATCCATACTCTTGCAACCCTTGGGCAGTAAGGAATATTAATGTTGCCATCTTCATTTTAGATTACTTCCTTTACTTAGATCAATGTACTCCATTTTACTTCCTGCAGGGCAATCAAGTAGGTTAGCTAACTGGATATTTGTTAAATACCAGACTGTGGAGTGTTAATGGATATGTCTCAGATCTCTAGCTAAGGTTGTTCTGATGAAATGAGACAGAGTCAAAAGGTGTACTATTACATTGTCTATTGATAAAAGCACAATCACAATATCAAAACTAAGGGCAAGTGTGTGTTGGACTAGTGAGAAAAAGAAAGGAAGTGAAACTTTAGTGAGCTCTCTCTCTCTGTCTCTCATCAGTCCAGACTAAGATCTCTAGTTCTGTAAAGATCTAATATCTCGGCAAAAAATCTGACTAGCAGGGAAGAATCTAAATTTTAATGCTAGAGAATAAAATAATTTAAGCCAGGTTTGCATATGATACAAAATGCTATTATGCATGTAATCTACACCCACTCATACATGAAACCCAGCTAATAGCCAATTAGTGGATGAGGTCCTGGACAGAACTAGAAAGAAACAAAGCCAAAATATGTTTATTCGAGTGATTTTCCACATCCAAACTGAGATAACATAAAAACAGAAATCTGGGGAAAAAATTTACATAAGGGAGAAGAATATACATGATAATGTTCTGTACCACAGATGGCACATATGAGTATATATATACATATATATATAGAAAAATGCAAAACATGCATTCTATAGGTGAAACTACAGCATGCACAAGTAGTGGCTACCTGTCAAACCAATGATGATAGTATCCACTGTTTAAGTGTTATACAGGGTGTTTATAAAGTCTCTATCTATTTCAGAGAAATGGCAGGTAACTGTGTTAAATTCAATTATAAAATGATAGAGGTATACATTTATTGAATACTTAAGAATAAGGTTCTACATGTGCACCATCAATATCTCTACAGAGCTCAAATCTTTCCGCAGCATTTCTGAAGACATCTTGGAGCATTTCAGGGGTTATTTTGTTAACAGCCGTTACACTGCGTGTATGTAAGTCCTGCAGATCTTTAACCTTCGTTTGATAGACGTCTGATTTGATAAAGCCCCATGCAAAGAAACCCAAGAATGCTTGATCTGGTGATTGAGCCACCCAGGGGCCTGTTGTTTCCATGTCTGATCCACCAATATGGAAATCGTTCATTCAGGTACTCGCAAACAATGTTTGCATAGTGACAAGATGCACCATCTTGCTGAAAGACGACGGTGTTCAATATCCCATCCCCAACCAACTGCGGTTCTAGGAACTGCTGCAACATATCCAGATAAATAACCTCTGTAACTGTAGCTTCAGCATAGAAAAAGGGTCCATAAATTTTAGATTTAGTCAAACACAACCAGATATTAACTTTAAGAATATCTCTTTCCCATTGATAGTTGGAGTGAACCAAAAACTGACCATGTATTGCTTGTATCACATAAGCACAAGAGTTGTGCACACGGTGACAGTAATATGGTTTCTGGTAATCAAATATAATCTAGAATATAGGCTCACAAGATCAGATTCCATATTTAAGGGTGTTCAGATGTTGCAATAATCACCAATGGCACTTTTGATAATAAGACGATAACTGAATGTGAAATGTGAATACTTAAGTATATAAGATATGTAAAATGCCAAATTATTATGAATGGGTTATGAATATAATTAAAAGTGATATTCTGGTAATTTTTGTGGTTTCTATCATTTGTGAAAGTAAATAAGGAAGAGTTTGTAATTTCCAATTACCCCCCTGTTCTTTACTTTCTGTATAGATGGTAATAAATATTTCTTAATTAAAACTCAATTTTTCATCATTCAAGACTAATAGCCCCTATTTACCACAAAATGGTGAAGAACAATGAAACATCAACACAAACATCATGCGTGTTGATCAACTGCACTGACCATACAGTTTTGAAAACAGAAACTAGATCTGTAAATAGTGATATTAGTTTCATTTTATTAAACTATCACAGAAGTGAGTAATTACCAAATTCAAAGTTTTAGTAAAAGATTCAAAGAATTTTTCTAGGCAAGTACTTTCTAACAGCAAACATTAGCTAACAAAAAAAAAAAAAAGACCAATTTCAAATTTAGTTTGAAATGAACTTGAATTTGTGGACAAGTCTAAGAAAGTAATTCAATAATCTTTCTTTGAATAAAGTCAGCACACTGTAAATAAAAGAATGTTATATTTTAGACAAATTTTAAGATATTTCAAAACACTCAACTTGATTTGGTGCAGATTCAATTGATATAAAACTATCATTATTTATGATAAGTATGAATATTACATATTTTCTTTATCAATATCAGCATTTAAGAAGGATAACTGAGTTCTTTTTTAACGTTCAATCATAAATTTAATGTTGAAAAATCAGTTACTCAACTAAAGTTTTAAGCTTTAAAGTAGTATTAGATTAGTCTTTATGCAAGTAAAAACACATTTATTGTACTTTGTTTTTGATTTTAAATAGAGAGATGTAAGCATTTTTTGGAGAACTCTTCTTATGAAATGCTGTTTTAACGTTGTTTAAGTTTTTTGTTAGTAAATCTATTATAATTCTTATTTGTAATGAAAAATTTTTTAAGCTGAGTAAAAATTATATAAGCAAGCTTGGAGTATTATTTTATTTGCAGCATTTATTATTACATACTATTATTTTGTTATATCATACAACACTTATGAAAATGTAACTCTCACATGGTAAGGAAAGTTTATTAAACTATTGAAGAAATAAATTAAATATTAGAAAGAACTAAGTTTTTATCAGTTGTACGTGGTACAATAAGTAAGTTTTTTAAAAAACACTCAAAAACCTAAAATGACATTTACAGTCCCTCAGTTACAGTTATATTAAACAAAAGTTTTACTATGTACAACTGATAAAATTTGTGTGAAGAAATAAATGTTTATTTAATTAGGAAAACACTAAAGTACTACTATTCAAGTTTCTTTACAATAAGTTTTTAAAACACTAAATAACCTAAAATGGCATTTACAATCTCTCAGTTACATAACCGATATTTCTAGCTAGTTTTCATTCAAAAGTTAAGCACAAAACAATTGAAATACAAATTACACTATCAATTAAAAAGTACTTAGGGCAAAGCCCAAGCAATACTTTGGAATTTTCTCACATATGTAATAGGGTAGAATAACAACATGTTACACTACCCAATGCATAATTATCAAATGATAATAAAAACAGCTTCTAACAACAATATAGTTTGATATATATTTCAGCATGATATTATATCAATAAAATGAGAATGTGAAAGTATACCTACTGACTGAGTTATGAGAAAAGTGATCACATGCACACTAATGCATACTTTATACAAAGATAGCCAAAAACAATAATCAATCTTTTAACTGAAAAACGAATGGCTGAAATCCTCAAGAGAACTGTGTAGTTAAAAATTTTAGTTTTAGGCAAGTTAATTGCCAAATGTTACATTAAAATAGGGTTATTACAGTTTGGATGGTTCTAGGGGTAAATAAAATGGTATTGTAGTCTTTTTTTTTGCACCTGAAAGAAAACTAATTTGCTTTAATTATCACAATTTCATCAGTTTGTTTGTTCCTGATTCTCATGCAAAGCCATACAAAGGGCTATATGCACAAACCCATCCTTAAGTTTGGCCTGATAAACCAGAGTAGTGGTTCCCAACCACCAATCCATGGGGGTTTCAGATGGTACATAAGATGAAAAAAAGTATTTTAAAATATAGCTACTGAAGTACGTTGTTTTACAATGTAACTTAAAAGTATTCTAAAAACTCAATACTGTTTGAAGCAGTCCATGAGATTTTGGGAACAGAACTAGCTGGTCCTCAGTTGAGAACCACTGAGCTAGAGGGGAAGCAGGATAGTCAACAGAAACACTGTCAACTTGTAGGATGCTTTTATCTGATCAAACAGAGGAATTTAACTATTTTCTTATAGCACATCCACGGTACCAAAGTGTGGAGAGCATTTTTATAGCAATGAGATATGAACCATAAACTCCCAGATTCACAGTCTGAACACAATTACTACTGGGTCAAACCTGACCTAATGTTATTTGAAAGCTCTAAACTAAGGCTTCTTTGAGCATTATGAGGTAATTATCTAAAACTTAAAAGTAATTTAGCTATTCCTAATAAAGAATAACCTACTTCAAAAATATCAAAGCTACTAAATGAAATACCTGGAACTTTATGTTAGGAAGGCTTATTTAAAGAATTCTTATGACAGTTAACCGTTAGATAAGTAAAGAAAAATATTATCATAAAAAAAGGTGATTAGGATTGTGTAATAGGTGTATAGCTGTGATTGTGAGACATAGGTGAGACTTATATTCAAAAATATCAGAGAGCTGTGATACAGACGGCCGTTTGCTAAATAGTAGGAAGAACTTCTGATAAAAGGTTGATTGATAAACAGTAAATGTATTAACCATTATTGTAAGTAGTTGAATCTTTAACTCAGAAGTAGAGAAAGGTTATGAATAAAGAGGTAACTTTTGATTCCAAAGGAAGATGGAGTTATGATGAAGAGTTGACTTGTTAACTAACAAGTATTTGTGGGTTATTTTTAGAAGTTCTGTTCATCACTAATAACAGTGGGGTTATCATAAATAACTGACTATTAACCTTAAGACAATAAATATGGAAAGTTTACAATGAAAAGACTGACTCCATATTTCAGAAGGTATATGATGATGAGTTGAGTTTTTAATTTAAAAGATGTGAAAAAGAGTTGGCTTGTTAACTCACAAGAAGTATTACAATTTGTTATGATCTATGGCTGACCAACGTCCATTAGAAATATGGATAATTAAAATAAATACCAGTCACTAGGACAATCTGAGCATAATTACTGTTTAGGAACTGTTTTTCACTACAACAGAGATAAAAACATGTCTGGAATACAAAAATACAAACATGTCATGTACAACATAATTTTCCCAGTTGCTTCAATCAGTCTAACAGCAAATGAAGTGATATTGTTATGTAAGCCATCACAAGTACAGTAAGAATAAGAATAAAATGGAAATACAATATCATAACTGCTTTCAAATGCAAAAATATAATATACAAAAACACACACAATTTGAAATAATTAAATATCAATACTGTTCCTTTACAAGGTAAGTTTAAAATTATATTTGATATTAACATCCATTGGTCCATTGTTCCTCATGAAACTAGTTAATTATCCCTAGCTGAGTGCTGAATTACACTTGTCAAAATCTAAGAAGAATTACAAAATGCTCTGAACAATAATGATTTTTTTTGTCTAGCATATCAAAGCAATACATAAACTATATCAATTACCAATTTCTACAGCTTAACACAGTAAGGTAGTACTCCTTAAGTTTTGTTAATTATGAATCTGTTTATAATTTATGCATGTTTCCTCTGTTGTTTAGTTGAGTTTGTTTATGTACGATACCAGATCATACCCAATTAGAATTAAGTGTAACATTATTCTCAGAGTGAGCCAAAATTAATAATTTCCTACACTGAAAATATATTTCTAATGGGTACTTACCTCCTCTCACATAATTGCTATTTCCATTCAGTGCTGTCCTCTGTATGCAAAATTTGTTTGCATGCCACAAGCCTTGAACCTCCCACCTACCCCACGATTAATGTAGTTCAACTGTGTCTCGCATGTAAACCATCATGCACTTTCCACTAATAGGAGTGCAACACATCCTCCTGACGTATGTGACTCCCTCTATTTGATTCTACTGAACTATCACTGAAACTTCCAGTAACCACAGAGCTAGAGTGAACTGTACTGAATTTGCACAAAATCAACCTCCAGGACCCACTGGCTGGAGGTGGAGCACACGAGTGGAGGATCTTTAACATCTACACTGGCAAAACACTACTGCCCTACTGTCCACTGAATGGAAATTATCATATTCAGGAGGCTGCCTCCGTGATCTACCACCCCAGTAACTAGGAACTGGAAAATGGCAAGGATTCTCATACTCTACTAGAAGACCCGGTGGAGAAAAAGAGCCGACCATAGGTTCCTATTAGAAGTGGATGGTAAACAAATGGTACAAAACAGTGTCCCACCCCAGAAGATCCCAAAAGCAAAGAAGTCATGTGTGGAGGGAAAGAACTGAAGATGACAAATGCCCCAACATGGAAGGAAGGAGGAAGAGGTTTCCCACAAAATTCCCCTAGATATAGGTGGAACATCTAAGACAGGAGGTGTAAGGTAGACAGAGGAGAGTCGATAGGGTAAGATGAAGCTGGAAAACTAGGTGGGGGATAAAATGGATAGGATTAAAGCCTGGGTAGGGTGAGCTTTGCAAATCAGCACTTTCAAAAGAGAGACAAAAATGATCACCATGAAACAATGTCAGGAGAAGAAGGTGAATATACTGTAAAAAGTGTCTAAAATAATAATAATAAAAAAACCTGAGATAGGCCAAGCATATTCTGCAGTAGAGGCCTGGGAAGGCACTCCATGATCAGGTGCAGGAAAACTGACAAAATTTACGTTGTCTGAAATGGGTTAGGCAGTTGTAGGAGGAATGCGAGCAATATCAGGAGAAGGTAGGGGTCCTCATAAACTAAATTAATTGTAAGAAGTATAAATTATAAAGAATTACGAAAATGAAATAATACGATATAACGTAAATTTAAGTAAGTGTTGAAGACATCAAGATGAGGTGAATTACAGGTAAACTGAAAATAACAGACATTTGTTAAGACTAATCAAACTGTGCAGGACAAAGTAAATCACTACACTTTAAATGATAAAAACCCTAACCTAACAATAATACGTACAATATCGGGAGAAGAAGCTTGTGCAGACCCCGGCTCCAGGGGTCCACACAAACAAAGTTAATATGAAGAAGTATAAACGATAAATAATAATAAAAAATGAAATAGCTGTTATATTGTAAAATTAAGTAAGTGTGTATTGATAATAACATATGTATGAGGTGATGATTTGAAGAAAAAACAATATAGTTAACCTAATTTACGATATACCAGTAAGATGAATTACAGGTAATCCTAAAATAACAAAGACCCATGTTAAGCCTAATCTGAACTTCACTATGAGTATTGACTAATCTAACTATACTTATGTTATTGAACCCAAATAACTACAAATAATAATATTAACAGTAAAAATATTCAAAAACCATAACAGTATAATGTCTTATCTTTCCAAAGTCGGTGGACCGAATATCAAAATGTGTGGGCCCCCCAAACTTGGGTCAAGATCCAACAAAGGACAGCTCATTGGACGATTGGATGTTACTGTAATCTGCATTCAAGTGCAGCCTATGTACATGTATCTCAGGATGTTACTGTAATCTGCATTCAAATACAGCCTATGTACATGTATCTCAGGATGTTACTGTAATCTGCATTCAAATACAGCCTATGTACATATATCTCAGGGTGTTACTATAATCTGCATTCAAATACAGCCTATGTACATATATCTCAGGATGTTACTGTAATCTACATTCAAATACAGCCTATGTACATATATCTCAGGATGTTACTGTAATCTGCATTCAAATGCAACCATGTACATAAATCTCAGGATATTACTATACTCTGAGCAACAATATTGAAATTAATATAGAAATGTTACCATTAATAATGGAAGGAAATACAGAAATAATTCAAATGGCATCAAATCCATACCTGAAATTGTCATGTCAAATACAAAGCATAAGGACACATTAGCTTTAATTGTTTTTAAAGTTTTGCATTTCAATTTGTGAGATAGAAAGACACAAGATGTGTAACACTGGTGCAAGCCATACAAGATAACATAAATAGTGTTTACATATCTTGAATTACATTCCTAAATTTTGTTACATTCAATAACATAAATCCACACTGTCATCAGACCGAAGCTACAGTTTAGTTAAACTATATCCATCATTTTTAAATATACCTATTATAAAGTAGTTTACTATTCTAAACAGAAAAGCAACTCCCAAACATGCATATAAATACTCACAGAAAACCTTTAAACTCTTAAGGAAATCATCTAAAGATTAAATTTATCCTTTAGTAACATAGTAACTCTTCTTTCAAATTGTGATGAACAATAAATTAAAATGCAACATTGACTGTAACATAAATTTGATACAAAATGTGACTATTATACTACCTACAAGCTGGAACTAAGCTGTAACAAACACATACTACTTACTGACTATTAAGTATGTTCTTAGTCTATTTTGGATGATTTCCACTCCTGGCACAGAGCTATAGCTTGCTGAACTGCAACTGCAGCAAAAATGACAGCAATAAAATAGAAGATACGATACATAGAGGTCAGTCCAAAAATTACAGTTAACACTGCTACTGCATGGACCAAGTATGATATAGTTCCATACTGCCACCTGTTAGAAAAAAATACAGAAAAAAAGGCTTGTTCTTTAACAGAGTGAACAATGCAGTTTGATGCACAGAAAGTGAAGGATTGTTAGCAAGATTTAAAGTACATACGAATAACAAAAAATCAAATTACTTTTCAATCATAACATTCACAAATAATTGAAAAACAAACGTTTTTATGTATTACAAAGGAAATGTTTTTATTAAGTTTCTTTGAAAATAAATATCCTGGCTCTTCTATTTAAAAAGTTAAATGTACATATAAATACTGTTTTCAAATATTTCTTATATAGACTCAGAGTCAGGAAACAGAACTGAAAGAGTTCTGATCATATGAGGTAGAAAAGTTGTTAGTAGTAAGGGTACCCAACTGATGACATAATGCATTCTAATATTTATAACTAGAAACGTAAGAAGGGTGTATTTAATTAGCTATATTGATTGTCAGGTTGATTTTTAGCTTTGTTCTAATTACATAGCCTGCTCTTATCTGAAACTAATATTAATTCAACTTTATAAACCTACAGTAATGGTATGCCAGGCACACTATCTACTTTATAGCATATGGACTAATTTTATATTACTTGAATATTACTTACATTAAAATAATTCCCGGAGAGTAAATAGCCTACTACGAATTGCATAACTGTTAAATTTTTCTAACCTTGTAGATATAAAAATAACCCTTTTCTCCCACATGAATTACTGATGTGAGATGATAGCAGTATTCCCCTACACACACACATTTGTCTAGTGTAATGTGCTGATGATGACTTGAAACTAAATACAAGAGGAGAGGTTCAAATATTTTAATTTACAAATAGCACCTTCCACATGAAAGAAGTGTGTGCAATGTCTTCTTAGAATTATAAATTTTTAAAGAAATTCAACTTTCTAGGTTTCCTCCTAATTAAATGTGACTAGAAAATTAATGCCTTATTTTGCTGATAACTGAAAGAAATATTATGAATATTTAGAAACTTGCCGATTTAAAATCAACAAAATATTTCTGTGGTTTGAATTCACCTGAATCATTTGATAAACAATACTGGAGTGCAGCTAATAGAACTGAAAAACAAATGTTTATGATAATCACCATTAATAAAGCAGTTCAGAGGAAAATACAACTGCTATAGCTACAAATAAATAGTATTGCAAGAATTATAAAGCAAGATTTGTGGGTAACCAATAACCATTTTAACAAACTTTTATTTAAAAATAAATCAGTGAATCTGTAGTAGTTGTATATACCTTTATCATTTTATTTACATAATGTAGAAGTTTAATAATGGGACACTAATGTAAAATCAAAATTACTACCAGTATGCATAAAACCCTTTCTTTCTAAAGTAACAAAGGCTGGTGCCTCTCTTCAGTGTTACTTCTTACAGAGAATGAACAGAAACAGCTTTAAACAAAGTGCATACAAATCTTTATTACTAAGAATACATACCTTAATGAAGATGGAATGTTCTTTTGCCAGAAAGTGCTGCAAGCCAGGATAATGACAACTGATGGAAGAAGATGAGGATCGTGTGTAAGATGAGAAGAAAAGTCAAAGTTCCTGACCCATACTACTAAAGATGGAATAGTAAGAATGACTGCCCAAAGCCACAGTGAATATAGAGAGTTGTGAAAGTGCCATCTTGTAGTACTAGAGCTAATCCCTCTCCTGTTCTCTACTGCTCGGTTTTTTCCACAGAGTGCAGTCAACTAAGATATGGAAAAATTGCTTTGTTCAAATTTCCTGGACAACATTATTCTAAACAAAAACATTATATCAAGTTAGTTCAGCTTTATAACAATTAAATAAAGTGGCTGTTAAAAACAAAATTACAAAAACAGCATTTTATCACATATTTTTACTGTCTTTTTCACTGGATATGATGGGCTTACTGTCTTTTAGAGGCAACATAACACCAATTCAGAGACTTTAGAGTTCCAGGCATAGATTTAATTTAAAATGTATGTAATACCAAAATAATTTGGTAGTTACTCAAACCTAAGCATAATTCCACAAAACCTTTGATTTACACAGTAATCACAATATACTAAAGTTTCACTGATTTTCCAGTACTGCACTGAATGGTTATTAGAAAATATTGAATCATGTAACAATTATGTTAGATAAGTTATTCCTCAAGAGAGACACTCAAATTAATGTTAATGTACTGTAGAATAAATTCATCAATTTTTGTTAACAATAAGAGAAAACATACATTCTCAAAGATCAGTTCATTAGTTAATTTTGTTGTCAGGATTTATAGTTAAGAGCTAATAAATTATTTGCTTTTGGTAATTGTCTTAAACAGAAACTATCCAATCACCCAAAAATAACTCAAGCAATTCTAACTTTCAGAATTTTTCTATACTAACGCTTCTTGAACTACCTACATACCTGGAAAATGGCTAAGCTTTAAATGTATAGTACAGATATCTTTAAGCCTCAATTTATGGTTTAAATAGGGACATTGTATATACATTTGAAAAAGAATCACAATTAACTTTTAAATCCACTATGCCACTGGCACTTTTATCCTTGAATCAGAAAGTTCTAGGAAGACACACAAGTTGGTCAACAGTCATAAAATGTGAAAACATGCTGAGCACATATCCTAAATTTGATAACATTATTTTTACATCTTAACATATTTCTATTTTGGTTGAAAATATCACATACCTCACTTTCCTAAAATATCCATTTCATATTTAGTGGTTTTTCTAAAGTTTTTATTTGGAACATACTAAATCTGGTCGAGGGCATACGAAAATTTACCTCTAGCAGGATCTATTCATTGAAACTATCTACTGTTTTATGATATATAACTCTCATACATGCATAGATACTTCTGGATTCTTGTGATCCAACTTTCTGATCAGTTAGTTACTGAGGTCATTTAATTAGTGTTTTTTCTTCAGTTATTATTTTTTAATTCAATGCAGTTTGATTTATTTATTGTAACACTAATCACAATACTATAAACTAACCAACCATATGATCAGTTACTCTTAAGTGAATAAAGTTTTCATTATATTTCAACTTCACACCACATCCTGTATCTCTATTTCCATCAACGACAAACTTATCCTTCTGCAAATTAGGTCCATGAACATTCCACTATTACCAAGAATCAGTTAACTCTATGCTAAGTTTATCTTTGGAATACCACATATGAAGCAACTGAAAGCAGTAAAATACTTCCTACACAAACAAATGATGAAACAGCTGGAAGTAGTAAAATAGTTCCCACACAAACAAATGATGAAACATATCTGATGATACTGGAAGTACGGCACCTTTAACATGGTATGAAGCAGCTGGAAGTAGTAAAACACTTCTCACACAAACAAATGATGAAACATATCTTATGATACTGGAAGTATTGCACCTTTAACATGATATGAAGCAGCTGGAAGTAGTAAAATACTTCCCCACACAAACAAATGATGAAACATATCTTATGATACTGGAAGTATTGCACCTTTAACATGATATGAAGCAGCTGGAAGTAGTAAAATAGTTCCCACACGAACAAATGATGAAACATATCTGATGATACTGGAAGTATGGCACCTTTAACATGGTGTGAAGCAGCTGGAAGTAGTAAAATACTTCCCCCACAAACAAATGATGAAACATATCTTATGATACTGGAAGTATGGCACCTTTAATATGGTATGAAGCAGCTGGAAGTAGTAAAATACTTCCTGCACAAACAAATGATGAAACAGTAAACTTGATAAATCGGATAAACAGACAAAAATTTAATGAAAGTACAACGCTTCACCAGGTTAACCTGGCATCATCAATGAATGAATTGAAACTACAAATATATATAATACAGCGCAAGGGTACATTGAACTTTGATTGGATAAATTTAACAGTAAGGTATGATATTTCCGGAGGGTGTTTATTGATAGGGCTTGACTTTTTGAGGGTCAATGTCCGTAATCAACAAAATAGGAGAATATAAGTACTCTTTATATATAAGATATTATAACAATAAAATTTATATGTTAAATACTGTAACCGAAAATTGTAAATAGAGGTAAAGTGATTCACAGAAAATAATATAAAAAAACCTTTTTGAACATCAACATAGTTAAGTTAAAATTAGAATACATGCAACTGTGTGCCAGAATACTTATTTATTTTAGGCACAAACTGTTTTATAAGCAAGACTTCCTTAATTTTATGATATTTATATCTTTTTCTCAGCTAAAAATGTTAACATTATCAAGATGAATTGAATGACTATATTTAGACATATGTTCATGGACATGAGAAGGTGGTTTATAATGTTCTTTAACTCGGGTGGGTAGTTGCCTGTAGGTTTCTCCAATGTAAGTTTCATCACAATTTTCACACTTTATTTGGTATATGGAACAGGATGTATCAGTATCTTTGTATTGTTTTTGATAAAATTTGACCTAATTTTCTGCCAGGAAGAAACAAATTGTACCGGTAAATTAATATCATACTTTTTCACAATTTTTTTCTAATACATTCTGATGCAATGTGAAACCTTTGAGATAAAGGTGTCAATTTGCAGCTCAATTCCAAGAATCAACAGGTAAACCTGTTTGGATCTGAATCCATCTACCAGCAGCATAACTTCTTATCTGTCAATGGCAGATAAATAAAAGTTCATAGAACTATCTAGTGATAAAATTTTTCAAGTAGAATTTAAGTCAAAACCTCTTGACAATTTCTGAATGCTAGTTCACAAAGAATACCATGATCAGTCAAGAAAAGTGATGAATGTGCTTTTGCCTTTCACTTCAATGTACCTGTGTAAGTCAGCATTTTCTAGTTTGACAACAATCAGAACAAACAGCAATCTTGTCTGCAGGTAGAGAGGATCTCTGAGTTGTTGTGTCAACAGTTTAGCAAGAATGGACCTCAATTTATCCAAAGATCAAACTCAAGTAATATATTGTACCAGAAATTTATGACCATTCTGGGAATATATGTATCCTTGACTGTGTACAATAAATTATACTAAAGAAGTTACTGTAGGCACTTTCCCACTACCACAATCTGTTCTTAGATGATCAATAGCTAACCAATATTCTTAAAATGGTTATGATGCATGAAAGCTGCCAGGTCAATTAATAGTACATAATAAAATATTTAAAAAGCAAACTTAGGAAGAAGATTAATTTGTTCATACTATTATTAATCATATTTACATGTGCATTTTTTATTTCTAAAGATACCTCTCCTTCAGAATACAGTAATAACTTTCCAGTTATATAAAATAGTAGTAATGTATTTAGTTAAAAATAAAAATAATTATATTCATTTTAACATTATATCAATTATGTTATTTCTCTTTTTTAAATTCAAAACATTTATAAAGATTTTGAAAAATGTGTATGCTGAACTATTAACAAATTAAACAGTTATCTAAACCAATGTTTCTCAACCTTTTTCAATATCATTCACCTCTATAAGTTTCACAATAGCTCACTCACCCCAGTTGTTGAAAAAGAGACAAAAAATAGTACATTAAAATGCAAAATTCTTTATTATGACTTAAATATACATCAAACTACAATTACAATGAATACAACATAAAATAAACAAAATAATAAATGTATTTATCAAACTACAACTAGAATAAATAATAATAACTAATGACTTTTTTGCTCTTGAATTTGTTGTATAATTGATAATACTCACTCATCCTGCCATTCACCCCATCATTCTCATTCACTCAAATGAGAAGCACTGATCTAAACCAACCTTGAAAAACTGCAGGAAAAAACCTCCAATCAGTCCTAGCCCACCAGCTACTGTGAAAGCCACTGCTGCCAAAACACTACAGGCCACAACAAACACCAGATCAAATGTTGGCTTCTTTTCAGTCACAGGTGTCACTTCTGTTTGTGAAAACCTTCACAGTAGGAAAAAATATGTACTAATAAATAAATATATAAAAATGTTTAAAAGAAATACAATTAAAGTTATATATATACACACACAACTTAATTCTGATAAAACTGTATGGACAGATTAGGATTATTAAACAGGTAATGAAATGCTTCAACATAACATAAAGTGGCAAGATTTTGCTTATAGCCTAAGCCTGACTAGTTATACTTGGAAATTCAACACAATAAAAACCTGCATCACTTTGCCACTGTCATATCTTCAGTCATTGAGGTTTTGATGCTTTATAAATTAAGTATCTTTTATGAAGGAGGCATCAAGAGAAGATTCTGAATATGGATGTAGAAACTACACTTAAGAAAGAAGATATTTAGAGGTAATATGTTCATAAGGCCCAATTATTATATTGGATTCTTGTGGTAGGTTCAATAGAATCTTGTTCACATGTTGCATCTATCAATTTGTTAACATGTTCACATAGGTAACATGTTCACGTAGTCCAAGAATTCTATTCTTGTGGTAGTTACAACATAAACATACTTACATAGCAGTTATCAATTTATCAGAAAACAATAAGGCAATATTATTATATTAGTATAGTTCTATAAGTACAATAGGAACATGTTTACATGGCATATATCAATTTATTTAGAAAAAAATAGCAAATGCAAAGAGATAATACTAACATGTTAGTACAGTCTTATAATTATACTACTGTAGTAAATACAATAGGAACATGTTTATATGGCATATATCAATTTATTAAAAAAAGCAAATGCAAAGAGATAATGTTAACATGTTAGTACAGTTTATAATTATATTATTTGTAGTAAGCAGGAACGTTGAGAGCCAGCACGGGCCCCCTTTCTCTCTCTGTTTTTTAACATTTTCAAGAATTTATTAAAAAGAAGATCCTAAATTAGGACAGCAACGAGCTCATAAACCAGACAAAATCATAGCAGCAGCCATTTTTACCTCACAGTATAAGCATAAAAATGTTAATAAAGTAACAACAAATATCTATTAAACCTATAAAGTAACAAATACATATTAATTATTACTCAAATTATTCTTTCAGTCATTCTTAATGTATCAAGCATCTATATGCAAAGAAAAGCCAAAAACTATGGTTTTTTATCATTAAATGAAGATATAGCCTAAAGATGCTTTGCAGGATTTCCGGCATAACCAGGTTTCATTCATTTTTTAACACTTACAGATATCAATTTATTCTTCCAGTCTGGATTTGTATTTGGTCAATCAACCCTATCTTAACCAATATGCTTTGACTATGAATTTTAAGAAATTTAAAATGACTGATATGATGGGAGACTTAGAGGATTATAGAAGGTTAAGAGAATTTGTTAAACAGGACATTAGTAAAAATTGGAGAAAAAAGGTAGAATTTAATAATCTAGCCAACTCATAATCATCGGAAGTGAGCCATCCTTTGTTATCCATCAAAGACCCTTAAAGTATTTTAAAAAAGGTTGGCTATAGATGTAAAAATTAATAGTAAGGATTTTTTAAAATACTTTAAGGGCTTTTGATGGATAACAAAGGGTGGCTCACTTCTGATTAAATTCTACTTTTTTTTCTCTAATTCTTACTAAGAAGATTTCAGCAATATTCTTTATCCTGAACAGTTTCTATACGGAAACATGATCACATTAATTCTGAGCTTGTTCAGAGAAAATTGGGAAGTTTAAAGAATGATAAAAGCTTTTGGGTCAGAAAATATTTCAATAGATGGACTAATATGTTTCTTGCTGTCCTTAAATTTTATGTTATGTTACTAAATATATTATTATTCAGCAAAATTAAAGAGCTAGAATGACTTGCCTTATCATGATGGCCTGAAAGTAGTAATTGATCTTAAGTTTTATTGATACAGCACACTTCAAATGTACCTATAACATTTATAATTAATGTTTTACTTAAAATAAAACTCTTAATAACACCAAAACACACTCACCTTCTCATAAAGAACTGATGTAAGGCTCCAAACAGAATGACAAGTGAAGATATTACCAACACCTGTAGAATTACTAGACCATAAGCAATTAAATACAAGAAAATTCTAAGACCCAAAAAATGTAGTCCTCGCTGCTGTAAAACCAGATCATCACTAGATGGCACTAGGGGAACATGCAAATTGAATGACCTGCAAATTTAAAGAAGCAAAGAATACATTTTTTAAGACTTGTTGAATGTTAATAATGTTATATATTTCAACTATATGTCATATTTTCAGGAAACTAAATAATGTTTTTAAGCTGCAGTTACAAAACTGAATTTTAAAGAAAACCGATTATTTAACTCAGGGGCACATTTTTATTCTGTTGAATTTGTAAACAGAAATGTATATATTTTTTAACTTAATTAACCTAGCATATTCACATGTCTTTCAGGATAGTTACAGGTAACCTCCTAGCTCTATTACATACAGTGTTGAATTTACAGAGAACTACTTAGTCACAATATTTACACTGCTGTTGTCAGATGTTCCATGTCATTTACTCCACTAAGTGTATAATTAAAACACACATACTTATACTTCATTATGTCACACAGTTGCCAGATTATTCACCTATGCATGCCACATGTAAACCTTTAAGACAAAAAATTTTGTTTTGCTAATTTACTTTCAGATGACCATAAAATCTCAAAATGCAACATTATTAAATTAATGTTTGGTGAGGAACTTTCTGATTAAGTAATTCAAAAATAAAATAAAAGCAAGTTTCACATTAGGAAAATCCTGGTTTTAATGATTACAAAGTTTCAACCAATAGTAATGGGTTATTTTAGGTAATGTTACCTGATGATGACCTGATACTAAGGGTCAAAATCTTGTAATAATTAATATCAGAATTTCCCTACTGTAAATGTTATCATATTTTTGAATTATTAAGTTAGTTAAAAGTTCCTAAAGCAAACCATTAAAAAGTCATATTTAACAATGCAGTAAATAGTTATGCTCTAGTTTTTACTTGTGCATTATACTAATATTAATTAATAGTTATGTATGCTATCATTTACAGAGGCTTGTATATACTAATATAAATTCTGAATTTCTTCATTTTTAAATTATTTATGATAAAATAAGAAATCTGTGCAAAATAACAAAGAGGTAAACTTTTACTGATGCACAAGTTGCTTTATACAGGTAGTAAAATTATAAATCACAATATTCTTTTAATACAGATTGCAACTCACAAATACTTTATTTCAAGACATTTCCAAATACACTGAACAAATCAATAAAATACCTCATTCTTTGTAAGGAAACAACAAGAAGCTAATATAGTAAAAATAAAAATGAAGAAATTTTGATATACGAACAAAACACAATATTTTGAGTTTCATGACTCTTATAAGGTATTTCAAGTTAGTTTGAAAAATGTATTAGAAAGAATGTGGGTTAAGATGAACATAAACTTAGTTATATTTTCACTCCAGGAAAATGTATCATTCAAAAATAACTGCTTATAGAATAGCAGTGAATTATAATTACATATTTTTCATCAAAGTTAACATTTTCCTAAATTGAAAATGCATTTCCAATCATACTTACCTCCACTTACACTTATAGCTATTACTCAACTTTCTTTGCCTATCTAAGCTTGCTCCAATCTTTTATACTCCACTTAATTGCCCTTGGCAATATTTGTATTGTGACACTCTCCACTTACATCAATGTGCCCTTTATCCTGGTACTGTATACAAGCACCTCATTCACATAATGTTATCACTTTTTCGAGACTGACTCAATCCACAGTCTCTAACACCGGCTCTTAGTGGGGAGGAAGGGCAGTAAAGAGTGACAAGAGGTAAGTATTATTGGAAATACATTTTCAATAATACTAAAATGTTAACTTTCAAAACTCCCACTTACAGCTAAAATCCCACAATTAGAAGGTGGAGGGGCTAGTGAAGGCATTATCCGTACAGAAAGTGTCTGCATAGAACATGGGTGTGACAATAGAAGATTGGCATCCTGTAGGGGGAACTGCACTACATCCAGAACAGGTTTGTTCTTAACACTGAACTTAATTCCTGTATCAAGGGTGGAATTGTGCATGAGTGATCATCATTATAGGCCAGCCACAACCAGATAGCCAAGGTTCCACTACTCGGAGTTGGAAATATGGGGTCTTGGTCCCTATATCTATGTTGGTGGCTAGGGTAATTTGACTGCAACATTATGTAGATATATAATTCTGAGTAGATCCCAATCTGTAGCCATAAAGTGATGTGTTCCAAGCCATCAGAATCACAACAAGAAAGTAAGCAACACTGAAGTGGACAAACCATCTCTTCCACCTGAAGAAAAAATGGAAAGGCAACACCTCAGGCTCGGAATGATGGGATCGAGTATGCCTTACTCAACCAAAGGAAACAGAACTCATCCGGTCTGGAATTATGAACATTCATCTTCACTCCCAAACCGTGTGGGCAAGGTACATTCTGCTTGCCCCTGGAATTATGTGGAAGATGTCGAACAACTGTGCCCAACCAAGGACCCAGGATGAGACCATTCCATGTTCGGAATTATGAGGAGATAGTGGACCCTCTTCTATGAACTATGTAATGAATCAATATTGATCAAACAGAAGGGCCATGCACACCCCAACCAAATCTGAATCAGTATTACGAGTAGGCTCCCATATAGTCTGGTACCACTCCTACCAACATCTGGGAAAAACATCCAGGGAACTGGACAGGAGGACCCTCAACTTCATTCTCTTCTCAAAGAGTGGAGGAATTCACTCTAACACTCTTGAAGAAAAGCCTCTGTCCACCACCCCAGTGACTGGAAACTGGGTGCTAAGGACATAGAAATATGACATATCTACATTATATATTAAACTCAATCCCCAGAAAACATAAAAGTGGGTAAGATTAAAAGATGTGCCCTTAGGTGTAGAGTGGGTAGGGCATGATGTACCGTGCACGGCAAGTCAACTACATTCAAAACCCATGCTGCCAGGAACCAACATCGACGTGGAGGTAAGATGAAGATCATACCATCGGTAATTCAACTGCAATCCAAAACTCAGCCACCTGGTAGGGGAAGGAAAAAGGATCATATCGTCTTCACCTCAAGTTCAAGAGACCAAAGGGAATCTTGTAACCCCGACCTATGAACAGGCACATGATAATAATGAGCGAAATTGAATGATTGATTCAGGAACCCAACATCTGGTATCAAAAAGATGTCTGTGTAATGTAAACCATCTCACTCAAATATATAATGACCGGAAACCACTCCAAATGCAGTAACATCCTCGGAATAATAAGCATCAAAGGATAGTGGAAGGGGAAGAACCATGGTAATCTGCAAGTACCTCCACTGTAACCCACAACACGTATGGAGTAGCAACAGTATAAATGAGTGAGGGAATAAAGACATCTGTATTACATGTGTGAGGACTTATGTTAATTGTTTCAGCTCTAAATCCAAAAGGTGAAGGGGTGAATTTCAATTTTGGCAGCTCACTCCCATGTTACATGGTGGAGGATATCTCATCATTTGCACCAGCAGAACACCACCTCCCTACTGTCAACTGAATAGTCTTATAATCATTAATATATATATATATATATTATTTGTATTTCATTAACACATTCAAGAAGATGCTTCCACGGTCCACCACCCTAGCAGCTTGGAAATAGAAAGTGGTAAGGACTCTCAAACTCCACTACATAAAAAGGGGGGAGAAAGCACAGTAGAAAGTCCGGAGGAGCGACAACACCTGAGACAGTACAATGGGTGACCATGAAACCCTATTTTGAAAAGCAGACCAGCCTGATTTATTCAATACAAAGCATGGCAGGGATGTGCAGCTATCCCTTCTGCTTTACCCATGTAGTCCATGAGTAAGTACAGTCCAGGATGGGCAAATGTATGAATCAAACCTATTGCAAAGATGAACCTACAAGCAATCTTGTGGAACACCCCATATCTGCATGGGTGCATTGCATGGCCATGGAATCATAATGTGCAAGTCAACATGGTCTTGCAATGCAGATTTGAATGGTTAAAGAATACTTGGTCAGGCACCACTTGGCACAGAGTGGGATCCAGAAAGAAAACAAGAAATATGTCCCTGAAAAAGAAGATGTATATATACTAAAAGGTAGCTTACCCTGTCACAGTCTCATGAAAGAGTAAAGGATGGCAACAGGTAGATGATGGAATTCTGACAAGGAAGAAAGCTATCCAAAGCAGAAAATGGGAGATGAACATGAGATGTAGATCCAAGGCTCGATATATGGAGTACCTCCAATGGACAGCAGGGTAGACGTACAGGGAAAAGGAAAGGTGAAGACATCAGGAAGTGATGATGGGAAGAAGGAGATAAGACATAAAAGGCCAATTGAATCACAATCCAAATCCAATGGGTAAGGGAGGAATGGAAAAAAAATCACAGACAAAGAAGTGGAGTAAGATGAGGAAATGGATTCAAAGGAAAGAAGCATCAAAAACAATGAAGCAACCCACAACATGAACTGGACAGAGAAGGTCATCTGGATCCCACTGAGAAGAAATGTGGAAGATGGTAAGAAATGAAGAAGTCAAAAGAAATGTCCTACATAAGCCACTAAAATTTAGGTTAGTAAAATCCATCCAGAACAAAAGAAAACAAATCGAGCCAAAACAGCCGAGAAAATCAAAGCAGTGCCAGTCAGGAACTGACTTGAACTGAAGTGATATGAACAGACAAACATTTGGGAAAAAAGACTGATGGAATGAGAAAAAAAACTAGAGACCAAAAACAAAAGAGGTAACTAACTGGGAAGTGATAAATATTAAAAAACTTCAAATGGAGGAGTACCCCACAGGAGGTAGAGCCACTAAAATTTAGGAGGATCGAGAGGTCACTCCTTGGAAGAAAGTGTGTCAAGACTGGAAAGCCAATTAGCAATGAGGACAAAGCATCTGGAACACGACCCTCCAGGAGACATATTTCAAGTGTGTGGGTCCAAAAAAAGGAAATCCACTATTTACCTCAAAGGGAACAAGAAGGAGTGTCCCCTTGGCAAGTAATATAAGCCACCACCATTAAAAAGTCAAAATGAAACAGGATAAGTCAAACTGGACAAGAAGAAGAGTGTGAACTAAAGCACCTTGGACCAGTGGAAGTGCCTGGGTGTGAAGGGGATAAGACTTTTTTGGATTGTAGACCATTATCCCGAAGCCTCCATTAAATATATAGATTAACATTAACTCTACTTGACATCATTTACTAACAGAACATAAGTTGACTGAGGAATGTAGAATAAAATAAGAACACTTCTTGTTTATAAATACTACTTGATACTATTCACTACAAGACAATAGTTTGTATGATTATGAAGAAAAGCTAATATAATTGATACAGTTCTTTAAACTCTAAGAACACCCAGTTTTAAAAACTAGGCAACAGTATTATGTAAAACATGCTAAGGCCTTGATCTTGTTCATAATCTGCAACTAAAACCATTCAGTTATTTCTAGTTATAAAGTTTTAGCTGACACCATTTAGTTACAAAACAGTAGTTGATATTGTAATATAATGGATAATATAGATAATGTTTTTAAGTTTAGCACTGTTTAGTTACAAAACAGTAGCTGATAATGTAATATAGGGTATAATAAAGTAGATAGTGTTTATAAGTTTAGCACTGTTTAGTTACAAAACAGTAGCTAATATTGTAATATAATGGATAATATAATGTTTTTAAGTTTAGCACTGTTTAGTTACAAAACAGTAGCTGATAATGTAATATAGGGGATAATATAGATAATGTTTTTAAGTTTAGCACTGTTTAGTTACAAAACAGTAGCTGATAATGTAA